>NC_134354.1:386574107-386874107 GCF_048569485.1 Anomaloglossus baeobatrachus | reverse complement strand
TGCAGTGTGTGACCATAGCCTAAGTAAAGTTGTAGAAAACTCATGGATTTATTCTCTGCAAATTAATCACTCATGTACCTTCCCTTTTTTAGGCTATGTGCACACTAGAAAATGCCTTTTTATTAAGAAAAATATGGAGCCTCTGAAAGAATTCTGCACACGCGGTAAAAACCACGATAAAACCGCACCCGCGTTTTTTGCCTCAATTTGCCGCGGTTTTGCCACGGATATGCCGCGGATTTTCCGCAAGTTGGTCCCCGTGGATTGCTACCATTATCTATGACAAAAACTGCAGGTACCTGTGGAAAAGAAGTGACATGCACATTAATTCCGCAGCGGAAAATCCGCGGGTATAAAAAAACGCAGTGTGCGCACATCATTTTTTAAAACCCATAGGTTTTGCTGGGGAATGACTGCAGCAATGTTAGACACATTTTCTGCAGCAAATCCGCGGCAAAATCCACAGTAAATCTGCAGCGTGCACACAGGGCCTTAAAGGCTATTATTCATTAGCATGGATGTCATTACATACCAATATAGCCATAAATAGCAATAATAATCAAAGTGCCATACAGTTAAATTATGGAGTCAACAACTATATATAAAAAGTAATACAATACAATTGAAGTACACAATATTTCTTTACCTTCTTAGGAAAGTCATTATTAGAAAAAAATAGTTCTTTCTATATTTGTAAAAATATATACAATTAAAACAATATTAATGCTTTGGGCGTGTATGTAATCCAACTCCAAACTATAGAGAGGATGCATTACCTCTGCATTCCAGCAATTAAAGATTGTCACAAGTCACCCACTGTAGCCAATGCTTGTTATTTTTACCATTCATTTGGCAGTAAAGGCAGTGAATCAACCATGCTTAAATTCATTTCAACTACAGATGAGCGAACCAAAGGTTCAGTGTTCGGTGTTCGTACCAAACACAAAATTCCCAACATAAATCGTATGCAAACCACTTGCACGAGCATGGCTGTGCTTGGGTATGCTTGATGCTCAGCTCAATGTGAGCTACTTGCAGTGTTTAAATGGCTCACACTGGGGGTAACAACAGTCTCAAATGTAGTGTGCACCAAACAAAATAAAATGAAAAAGCTCCCCCAACCCCCTCCCAGAAGTGCTAAGCTTCTAGCTGGCTGCATGGAGGTGAAGACCCGAACTGCCCAACTAGTGACTTCCACTGGGGTTCAGGTCAAGTCCGGGTACCAATTCGAACTTTATCTAAAGCCAAGCTGCCCCCTCAAACCAAAGTTTAACAGGTACATCCTTCTGTAATGTCAACATCTCTGTTAAAAAAAACCAAACAAAAACAACATCAAAACATAACTAATAATAATAATTATTACCTACTGATTAACTTGTACTCGGCCTTCTTGTGTTTTGGTCTGAATTAATATATAATTAATATCAATATTCCTAATGTATTTTTGATGTTGATTATAAAGGCATTATATATCAATATAGCCAGGTTAAGCTGTGCTACTGCACCCCACCTGATTTGTTTGCAAAAGTCAAGGATTTGACATAAAATATTTTAGTTCTATTTGATAGTGATAATTTGGGCAAACACCTGATTTTTATCTATGCTATCATTCTAAAACATTTATGGAATACTATCTTACAAATATTATTGTATACAGTACTGAATATATAGGACATTATTGTGTGTTGCAAAAAAATATTTTCTGACGCAATTAGTTCTAGTATTTAGACTTGTGAGAAAGCACAATACCCGAAGTATCCTATATATTCTGTGTATATAAAGTGTATGCATACATGGTAGTTGTTATTACTGAAGTTAACATGATGGTATAGCAAAATCATTGTAAAACCACCCTGTTTGAACCCACTTTTTTATTTTTCTTTACACAATTATAATTGGTATATTATTGAGATTACTTTAGCAGAACTACCATATTACCAGTCTGAACTAAGTGTTAACATGGTTGTATAGTAGCCACAATTGTGTTATATTGATCCCATGTCCCTGAAATCTAATGGAGCTGACATACAGGGGAAAAATCTAATTTAGTTCTCCACTGATCTGTACCAGTCTACCTTCACTCTGAAAGATTTGTGCAGACAAAGCTTATTACAGATAGTAACTCCACATATCGCCTCCTAAAAGGTTATCTCTGTTTTTGTGAGTGGTGTAAGATGCTACATAAATTTAGTATAAAGTTAATGATATTGGAAGTATAGGTAAATCTGTGGTATTACCGCACACTTGGCAGCACCATCTGAAATACTGTATGTGTAATGTTATTGGAGTGGTATCTCAATCTACAGCATTATTTGTGTGGAATCACCATTGAAACTTACAAATATTGTAAACTAGCTGTAGCACTCGGCATTGCCCAGGATAGTAACTGTCTCTCTGTTTCTCTCCCAGCCTCTGAGTCTCTCACCCTCTGTCTGTCTCTGTCTGTGTCTGTTTTTCTGGCTCTATGTTTTTGTCTGCCTGTCTCATTCCCTGTCTTTCTCTGTCTGACTCTGTCTCTTTCCCTGTCTGTCTCTGTCTCTTTCCCTGTCTGTCTCTTTACCTGTCTGTCTGTTTCTTTTCTTCCCTGTCTATCTGTTTCTTTACCTGCCTCCCTGTCTCTTTCCCTGTCTCTTTCCCTGTCTCTTTCCCTTTCCCTGTGATTTAAAAAATGAAGATTAAAAAAAACCCAAAACACATTCTTCACATACTTTAAACATTTACACAAAATGTACAGTAATGCAAAAAAAACAAACAGCTTGTTCTGTCACAGGTACACTACAGGTTGTAGAGTTAGAGGGCCATATAGTATATATAGTTAGGGAAAGAGCAGTACAGTACATGTAAAGATCAGTATGGTATATGTAGCACAGATAAGAACAGGTGACAACTGTAAACTACATGCAGTACAAGAAGAGATCATTGCAGTATATATTGCAAAGTATAGGAAGATTTTCTTTCTCTAAAGATCAAAGTAGTATTTTTTCTTTTTTTCCTTTTAGGAATACTGCATTGGTACATAAAAAAAATTGTTTAAAAGAACTGAAGTCCTCAATGGTTGATACCTTTTAATGACTAACTGAATAGATGGTAATAACAGCAAGCTTTCGAGACTACTCAGGTGTCTTCATCAGGCCCTCTGTATACCTGTACATCTCTATATCCGGTATACTGAATTAAAGATTTTTTTTCCTATATAATTTTACAAGAAAATTAAAAACAATTAAATTGTCTCATTTATAATATACTTTTTAAAAGTAAAGATCAGAAATCAATAAATCATTTGGAAAGATCTGGTATCCCTGTAATTTTAATAGCTCATACAATACACTCAACAGATATCTATAGTGATCAGAAAGTGGCAAATAAAATGAAATGATTGGTTTAAATCTCTATTCAATTCTTGAAAAAGTTAGCACATGTGTTAAGAAAAAAACTACAGCTCATTTTGAAAATAAATGACCTCATATAGCAAAGCTTAGATAAAGATAAAAACATTATGGCAATTACAACTATGAACGAATGAAGAAAGAACAACTGTATGGCCATCTTAAGTAGAACACAAAAATGGTGTTGTTTAGATGCATGTGTTGTATCTATGTACATAAGGTATATACTGTATGCTTGACTGTATTCTGGTTTTGCTTGAGTAATGTGTGTAATGTATTAGCATGCACATAATTTATATATGTGTGCCTAATTTGTATCAGAAACTAATTTGTATGCTCATATGCAGATGGGGCCTAATGGCTAATAGAATTTGGGTGGGGGGTCAGACACATGTCCCACAGAAAGGCCTTTCATTGTCAGTTTTGCTATGCCAGAGGTCACCTTTAAGTTTTGTGAGTGTATTTAAGTAGTTATGTATTATTACTATTATTATTATTATACTGTAGATGTATACAGAGTTTTAGACACCTCAAAAGATGTTTCTTACTGGCATCAATATATGATGCAGTAGTACATGAGCCATTTTCTAAAACATAGCCACATTTACCCTGTTTTATCACCCTGTCATAATGAAACATGAAGAGATCATTTCATCTTTGGAAACACAGTAGAAGAGGGTGCTAAGTGCTCATCTAAAAAAGGGCTTTCATTGAATGTTCTATCTTGATTGATTTTGTAATTAATGTTTATAGCCACAATTGGTTTAGATAAACCCATTAAAAGTAGTAAATTAATGCCTTCTTTATCATCTTGGTCAATAGTCACCATCTGCTTAATCCTTCCTGATTACTATTATTATTGTCATAACATTTAATGTAATTAAATCCTTGGAATAGCCACCATCAGAATGACATTCACATTCCGCTATTCAGCCGCAGATGTAAACAGCTTCACTTTGAATTATGGATTGCGTCGGAGTTTTGTAATTGAATAGCTAGTTTTATCAGCTGGAATAATATATGATATAGTATTGTATGGCTAACTCAGTTAAACTGAATTCAGACTTGTATATTTTTAGCTTGTGTGCTGTTTATGTACATTACAGACTGTGACCAATATAAGTCAAAAGCAAAAATGTGTAAGAAAAAACCTGCCTTATGCATATGTCAATGCCAATTTGGTATGAAAATAAGTGCAGCAAACTGGGAGTGGCAGCACAAATCGGACACCATCTTTGGATGCATGGAAATTATCGACTGCACTTGGATGACATCTGAGTGCAGTCTGATTTCTGCAGAATCATAGAATGCAAAAGATGGAGAACTTCTGTTCTTCTACTGACTGTGCTCTGATTCTCTCATCAGACAGAATTGGATTGCACTACTTTGGTTCAGATTAATTGAAGTGCAATTAGTATAATCGGTTTGATTCTCATACTGTACATGAGCTAATCTACAGCCATCTGTCCGCAGCCTTACACTGCTCATTGCCAATCAGAGTGGATCGTTACTTAAGCAAGGTGCTCTAGAGTCTGCAAGCACAACCCTGAGGCTGGAAGCATCCAACCAATTTTAGTGTCCCGGCACTTCTCCCAAGCTGCAAAGTCAAAACTGACTTTAAATATGGCATGGGAGAGCACTAAGTTTGGACTAGATGAGCTACTATGCTGTTTGCCTTGACTTTTATTTCCTTACCGCGAAACAGGAAAACATGTGGCAGAGGGGCAATTTCTGGAAGTACAAGCATATGAACTCAAACTGAAAAAAAAAGAAAAGTTTAGCTCACCCACTCTGATGGAGACTTGAATGGAGGACAGGCACGCGGGAGATAAGCCAGTCAGGCTGAAGATTTCAAACAGGGAAGAAAAAGTTCCAGCATCCACGTCCAATTGAACAAAATAAACAAATTAAGGGAAGAGCTTAAATGTGTAGATTGGGACAAAGTCATGGTAACTGGGGATACCGAACATAAATGGGGTAAGTTTAAGGATATACTACTAGAGTCCTGTAAAAAACGTATACCCTCTGGTAATAAAATGTCCAGGAATAAAAAGAAACCACTATGGATAAATAAGACTGTACAAAGTATAATAAAACAAAAACAAAGGGCATTTAAAATCTTAAAGGCTGAGAATACAGAAATAGCATTGCAGGAGTATAAAGATATCAATAGGAAATGTAAAAAAGAAATCAAACAAGCAAAATTAGCTACTGAAACAAAAATCGCCAATGACATTAAAATAAATCCCAAAATCTTTTCTAAATACATTAATGCCAAAAGGAAAACAAAGGATAGTATCGGCCCCTTAAAATATAATAACAAGTTAGTTATAGAGGACAAACAAAAGACTGAGATATTAAATAGGTATTTCTCATCTGTATTCACCAAGGAACTGACTGTACCAGGGATCATTCAACAAGTGAAAAATCAAAGTCCACCACCCGATATAATTAATTTAACACAAGATGAAGTACGCCTACGTCTGAATAAATTAAACATAGACAAATCCTCAGGGCCAGATGGCATTCATCCACGAATATTGAGGGAATTGAGCTCCGTAATCGACAGACCGCTGTAGCTCATCTTTTTAGACTTGCTTGTAACAGGGTTGGTGCCTCAGGATTGGAGGATTGCTGATGTGGTACCGATATTTAAGAAAGGTAAGAGGGTAGATCCAGGCAACTACCGTCCAGTAAGCCTGACATCAGTAGTATGCAAAGTTTTTGAGGGCATTTTAAGGGATGACATGCAAAAATATATTGCAGAAAATAATATGATAACTGACAAACAGCATGGATTCATGAAAGATAAGTCGTGTCTAACCAACCTGTTGGGGTTCTATGAGGGGGTAAGTTCAAACCTGGATATTGGTAATGCAGCTGATGTGATTTACAGTTAGGTCCAGAAATATTTGGACAGTGACACAATTTTCGCGAGTTGGGCTCTGCATGCCACCACATTGGATTTGAAATGAAACCTCTACAACAGAATTCAAGTGCAGATTGTAACGTTTAATTTGAAGGTTTGAACAAAAATATCTGATAGAAATTGTAGGAATTGTACACATTTCTTTACAAACACTCCACATTTTAGGAGGTCAAAAGTAATTGGACAAATAAACCAAACCCAAACAAAATATTTTTAATTTCAATATTTTGTTGCGAATCCTTTGGAGGCAATCACTGCCTTAAGTCTGGAACCCATGGACATCACCAAATGCTGGGTTTCCTCCTTCTTAATGCTTTGCCAGGCCTTTACAGCCGCAGCCTTCAGGTCTTGCTTGTTTGTGGGTCTTTCCGTCTTAAGTCTGGATTTGAGCAAGTGAAATGCATGCTCAATTGGGTTAAGATCTGGTGATTGACTTGGCCATTGAAGAATGTTCCACTTTTTTGCACTCATGAACTCCTGGGTAGCTTTGGCTGTATGCTTGGGGTCATTGTCCATCTGTACTATGAAGCGCCGTCCGATCAACTTTGCGGCATTTGGCTGAATCTGGGCTGAAAGTATATCCTGGTACACTTCAGAATTCATCCGGCTACTCTTGTCTGCTGTTATGTCATCAATAAACACAAGTGACCCAGTGCCATTGAAAGCCATGCATGCCCATGCCATCACGTTGCTTCCACCATGTTTTACAGAGGATGTGGTGTGCCTTGGATCATGTGCCGTTCCCTTTCTTCTCCAAACTTTTTTCTTCCCATCATTCTGGTACAGGTTGATCTTTGTCTCATCTGTCCATAGAATACTTTTCCAGAACTGAGCTGGCTTCATGAGGTGTTTTTCAGCAAATTTAACTCTGGCCTGTCTATTTTTGGAATTGATGAATGGTTTGCATCTAGATGTGAACCCTTTGTATTTACTTTCATGGAGTCTTCCCTTTACTGTTGACTTAGAGACAGATACACCTACTTCACTGAGAGTGTTCTGGACTTCAGTTGATGTTGTGATCGGGTTCTTCTTCACCAAAGAAAGTATGCGGCGATCATCCACCACTGTTGTCATCCGTGGACGCCCAGGCCTTTTTGAGTTCCCAAGCTCACCAGTCAATTCCTTTTTTCTCAGAATGTAGCCGACTGTTGATTTTGCTGCTCCAAGCATGTCTGCTATCTCTCTGATGGATTTTTTCTTTTTTTTCAGCCTCAGGATGTTCTGCTTCACCTCAATTGAGAGTTCCTTAGACCGCATGTTGTCTGGTCACAGCAACAGCTTCCAAATACAAAACCACACACCTGTAATCAACCCCAGACCTTTTAACTACTTAATTGATTACAGGTTAATGAGGGAGATGCCTTCAGAGTTAATTGCAGCCCTTAGAGTCCCTTGTCCAATTATTTTTGGTCCCTTGAAAAAGACGGGGCTATGCATTACAGAGCTATGATTCCTAAACCTTTTCTCCGATTTGGATGTGAAAACTCTCATATTGCAGCTGGGAGTGTGCACTTTCAGCCCATATTATATATATAATTGTATTTCTGAACATGTTTTTGTAAACAGCTAAAATAACAAAACTTGTATCACTGTCCAAATATTTCTGGACCTAACTGTATTTGGACTTTGCAAAGGCATTTGATACTGTACCACATAATAGCCTTATACTAAAGCTCCAGAAGCAAGGTCTAGGGGACACAATATGCAACTGGGTAAGGAATTGGCTAAAAGATAGGAAACAAAGAGTAGTCATAAATGGTACATTCTGTAAATGGACTATAGTCAGCAGTGGGGTGCCGCAGGGATCTGTGCTTGGACCGATTCTTTTTAATCTCTTTATTAATGACCTTGTGGATGGGATTGATAGTACAGTGTCAGTCTTTGCCGATGACACCAAACTATGTAGGATATTAAAAACTGACCTGGATAGTACAATATTACAAAAAGATCTGGATAAGATGTCAGAATGGGCAGATACTTGGCAAATGAGATTTAATGTTGATAAATGTAAAGTAATGCACCTAGGACGGAGTAATCCTATAGCTGCGTATACATTAAATGGAAGTAAACTCGGGACTCGGTAGATGGTACGTGCCTCGAGAGTTCACCACTCTTAGTCCCAATCCATAATATAACAAAACACTTTGTTATATTATGGATTGGGACCATGATATTCAGATATTCATGGTATACCATTATACCATGTCTTTTAGCTGAATATTTTGTTACACAACCTTTTGAGACAATCACTGCAAACAAATTATTTCTGGAACTCTCAATAAGACTTCTGCACCTCTCCACAGGTATTTTGGTTCCCTTTTTGTAATCAAACTGTTCCCCCAGTCAAATGTATAAAGAGTGTTTTCTCTTGGCTGCATATTTCAGCTCCTTTTACATATGATATAAAGAATCTAGATCAGGACTCATAGAAGGTCATTTCAGAATAGTCCAGTGTTTTTCTTTTAGACATTGGATATTTATAGCTGTTTATTTTGGGTCATAATCCTGTTGCACAGATTCAAGACACGCTGTGCCAGAGTAACCCCAAAACATAACCCAGCCTCCATGTTTCACAGTACACAGTACAGTAGTTGCAATGATCTTTTCTTTGCATGATTTCTTTTTACACCTGTAAACATAAAACTGATGTGAATTGCCAAAAATCTCTAGGGTTTTTTTTCATCTCTCCAAAGGACAGTTTCCCAGAAGCTTTGCAGCTTTTCAATATATATTTTGGCAGCTGTGTTCTTTTCTATGACTTATTTTCAACATGGTTATGTGTCTTTTCAATTTGTAGTCAATTTACACCTTGAGACCACATTCAAGAGGTTGGCCACACTGTCATAGACCCTCAACTACTGAATAATGCAGTGATCTTCAAAAGGGTAACAATATTTTGAACTTTTGTCTTTCAGGCTTCCTATCTCAACATCCACAGCTTTTTTGCATGAAACTACCTTCATTTTATAGAAACTCATCTTGGCTATTTTGTTCATAAATTTGAATTGCAATTATTTAGCATATGATTAGTTACAGTCATATGAAAAAGTTTGGGCACCCCTATTAATGTTAACCTTTTTTCTTTATAACAATTTGGTTTTTGCAACAGCTATTTCAGTTTCATATATCTAATAACTGATGGACTCAGTAATATTTCTGGATTGAAATGAGGTTTATTGTACTAACAGAAAATGTGCAATCCGCATTTAAACAAAATTTGACCGGTGCAAAAGTATGGTCACCTCAACATAAAAGTGACAATAATATTTTGTAGATCCTCCTTTTGCAAAAATAACAGCCTCTAGTCGCTTCCTGTTGCTTTTAATGAGTTCCTGGATCCTGGATAAAGGTATATTTCACCATTCCTGTTTACAAAACAATTCCAGTTCAGTTAAGTTTGATGGTCGCCGAGCATAGACAGCACGCTTCAAATCATCCCACAGATTTCCAATGATATTCAGGCCTGGGGACTGGGATGGCCATTCCAGAACATTGTAATTGTTCCTCTGCATGAATGCCTGAGTAGATTTGGAGCGGTGTTTTGGATCATTGTCTTGCTGAAATATTCATCCCCTGCGTAACTTCAACTTCGTCACTGATTCTTGCACATTATTGTCAAGAATCTGCTGATACTAAGTTGAATCCATGCGACCCTCAACTTTAACAAGATTCCCAGTGCCGGCATTGGCCACACAGCCCCAATGTATGATGGAACCTCCACCAAATTTTATCAAATTTTACTGTGGGTAGCACATTTTCTGTTAGTACAATAAACCTCATTTCAATCCAGAAATATTACTCAGTCCATCAGTTATTAGATATATGAAACTGAAATAGCTGTTGCAAAACCCAAATTGTTATAAAAAAAAAAGATTAACATTAATAGGGGTGCCCAAACTTTTTATATGACTGTATGTAGATTCTTGTTGTGTTACTGTTTTGCTCCTGGTGTTTGAAATTTTTGTGTACCTGTATACTACAAAATATAACCTGTTCTCACATTCCCTAATAGTTCCTAACTAAACAGTTGCAGATCAGATTTATCTATGAAATAGCAAAGATTATTGACTATAAAATTAAGGTAGTCTCAAGTTTAAAGCTGTAGTGGATGGCGACATATGGAGCATGAAATTCAAAAGTTCAAAACATTGTTTTGTTACCCTTTTGCTTGTCGGTGAATATGCAACTGTACACTGTGTGCAGAATTATTAGGCAATTTGTATTTTAGAAGATTTTTTTTATTATTGATCAACAACTATGTTCTCAATCAACCCAAAAGACTCATAAATATCAAAGCTTAATATTTTTGGAAGTTGGAGTGGGTTTTTTTAGATTTTCTTAGGAGTATATCTGTTTGTGCAGGTAACTATTACTGTGCAGAATTTTTAGGCAACTTAATAAAAACCAAATATATTCCCATCTCACTTGTTTATTTTCACCAGGTAAACCAATGTAACTGCACAAAATTTAGAAATAAAGATTTCTGACATGCAAAAACAAAACCTAAAAAGTTAGTGACAAATATAGCTACCTTTCTTTATGATAAAACTCAACAGCCTACCATCCATAGATTCTGTCAGTTGCTTGATCTGTTTACGATCAACATTGCGTGCAGCAGCCACCACAGCCTCCCAGACACTGTTCCGAGAGTTGTACTGTTTTCCCTCCCTGTAGATCTTACATTTTATGAGGGACAACAGGTTCTCTATGGGGTTCAGATCAGGTGAACAAGGGGGCCATGTTATTATTTTTCATCTTTTAGACCTTTACTGGCCAGCCACCCTGGGGAGTAGTTGGATGGAGCATTGTGCTGCATGAAAATCATGTTTTTCTTGAATGATACCGACTTCTTCCTGTACCTCTGCTTGAGGAAGTTGTCTTTCACAAACTGGCAGTAGGTCTGAGAGTTGAGCATAACTCCATCCTCAACTGAAAATGCCCCACAAGTTCATCTTTGATGATACCAGCCCATACCAGTACCCCACCTCCACCTTGCTGGCGTCTGAGTCAGAGTGGAGCTCTCTGTCCTTTACTGATCCAGCATCTGGCCCATCCATCTGGCCCATCAAGAGTCACTCTCATTTCATCAGTCCATAAAACCTTTGAAAAATCACCTTTTGCTTTTTGATATTCCAGTAACGTTGCAGCTCTGAAATATGGCCAAACTGGTTGCAAATGGCATCTTGGCAGCTTAACGCTTGATTTTCCTCAATTCATGGGCAGTTATTTTGCGCTTTTTTGCCCAACACGCTTCTTGTGACCCTGTTGGGAATTTGCCATTAAACGCTTGATTGTTCGGTGATCACACTTCAAAAGTTTGACAATTTCAAGACTGCTGCATCCCTCTGCAAGACATCTCACAATTTTGGACTTTTCAGAGCCTTTCAAATCTCTCTTCTGACCCATTTTGCCAAAGGAAATGAAGTTGCCTAATAATTAAGCACACCTTATATAGGGTGTTGATGTCATTACACCACACCCTTCCTCATTGCAGAGATGCACATCACCTGATTTACTTAATTGGTAGTTGGCTCTAAAGCCTATACAGCTTGGAGTAGGACAACATGTATAAAAATTATCATGTGATCAAAATACTCATTTGCCTAATAATTCTGCACACAGTGTATTGACAGCAATATTAAGCTATTTGGAGATAGCCTTCTAGCCTTACCTTTTACTTGTTTGTCTATAATTTGCTTTCTAATCTCCAGAGACAACTCTTTCTTTAACTTAATTTGCCCCATGTTTAGTTTTTAGCCGACTACGTTTTGCGTATATACACTACATGTGATATAGCTACTGTAACTATTCCCATAAGCAACAGAACCCAATTGAGATTGTTACTACTGGAACCTATTTGTAAAATCTGAAGTAATGTTCTCATACTACAGCAAGTTCCAGTAAGTAGCAAATAGTAGAAAATAGGGTCCATAAGTTATACACTATAGTGCCTCATTCAAATATCAAATATACAAGTAGAGTAGACATAAACTCTTTTAGTTCCATAATTATATGTGCCTCATATTTTATGTGAATTCTATATGACTTTCAAAAAATGATGCTCAGTCACTGTAAACCCCTGTAACCTTATGAAAACTACTATATGTTTGAGTTAAATTTCTTATTAAAATTTGTATTGCCTAAAAGGGTTTATCTGGGCTAAATACAGTGCTGCCTGGGTCTTTCATGCCATGAAATTAGCAAACTCCCTCAAACTCACCTGTAACTACCCTTGTGGATCCACCACTGGCTGCAGCATGGTCTGCACTCAATCTATGTTGGTGAAAGGAGGGGAGTTTGTTATTTTCAGAAAAGTCATGCCCTTAGGCAACATTACTTTAGCCACAACAACTTAGTGTAATGCATTTATTTTAAGCATGTAACTATTTAAGCTGATCTTTTTGTAATGGTTCATCCAGAGTATGTGCATTTGTTATTATTTGCAAACCCACGATTTTTTTTAGAGCAAAATGCTACAGGAAAAGTTGCTTTTCTCTGGCATTTTGTAATCCAGAAACATCTTTTAGTAGAGTTTTCTGTTTCTTGAGCATTTTTGCAGACATTTTTTAAGAACTTTCTCACTGTGTGTCTTGGTGAATCATTTAACTGACATTTTTTTTAACTCCATTCAACATTAAAGAAATTGCTAGTGGTTTTGAAGCAAAAACAAGGTGGCAAAATGCTTAAAAAGACACACAGGTTTCTTCTGGGCATCTTTTAAGCCTTCCCATTAACTTGAATGGTAAAGTTTAGACCATATGCAAAGACCCAAAGAAAGGTCTGCTCACTTCTTTTAACTTTTTGCCAACTTGGAAAACTGAAGCAGTTAAAATGCTTTCACAAGAATGACAATTTGCACAGCAAGTCATTTTACATAGAAATGCATACGTTTATTATTTGACTCTTTAGTTAGTGATTTTTCAGGCAGATTTTGAAGTGGACCTGCCTGAAAAGAAACGTGCACACATAAACTTAAGGCCGCTTTACACGCTGCGACATCGCTAGCGATCGCACCTGCCCCAATCGTGCATGCGTCACGGACAAATCGCTGCCCGTGGCGAACAATATTGCTAGGACGTGTCACACATACTTACCTTCCTAACGACGTCGCTGTGGCCGCCGAACAAACTTTTTTTTAAGGGGGAGGTTCATGTGGCGTCACAGCGACGTCGCACAGCGGGCCACCAGTAGAAGCGAAGGGGCGGAGAGCAGCCGCATTAATGTCACTCCCACCTTGTTGCCAGAGGACGCAGGAATGCTGTTGTTCGTCATTCCCGGGGGGGTCACACGTAGCGATGTGTGCTGCCTCAGGAATGACGAACAATCTGCGTCCTAAAAGATTAACGATTTTTTGGAAAGGAATGAGGTGTCAACAATAAATGTTTTTTTCCCTTATTTCGGATCGTTAGCGGTCGCACATAGGTGTCACATGCAACGACATCGCTAACGACACCGGATGTGCGTCACAAATTCCGTGACCCCAGCGATATCTCGTTAGCGATGTCGTTGCGTGTAAAGGGCCCTTTACACTGGCCGAAAATCATAAACTAGCATTCCTTTGAAAGCTCTTTTTCCCATTATTACCCTACCCAAACAGGACGTATATCACCCGAAATATGAGATACAAGTGCATCTCAATAAATTAGAATATCCTCAAAAAGTTAATTTATTTCAGTACTTCAATACAAAAAGGGAAACACATATATTATATAGAGTCATTATACACAGAGGGATTAATTTCAACTGTTTATTTCTGTTAATGTTGATGATTATGGCTTACAGCCAATGAAAACCCAAAAGTCATTATCTCAGAAAATTAGAATATTATATAAGACCAACTGAAAAAATGATTTTAAACTCAGAAATGTTGGGCTGCTGAACAGTATGTACATTAAATGCCTCAATACTTGGCCGAGGCTCCTTTTGCATGAATTACTGCAGCCATGTGGCGTGGCATGGAGGTGATCAGCCTGTGGCACTGCTGAGGTGTTAAGGAAGTCCAGGTTGCTTTGATAGCAGCCTTAAGCTCTTCAGCATTGTTAGGTCTGGTGTCTCCCATCTTCCTAATTACAATAGCCCATAGATTTTCTACGGGGTTTAGGTCAGGTGAGTTTGCTGGCCAATCAAACACAGTGATATTGTCGTTATTAAAATAGGTATTCATACTTTTGACAGTGTGGATAGGTAGCAACTCCTGCTGAAAAATGAAATTTCCATCTCCAAAAAGCTTATCAGCAGAGGGAAGCAGGAAGTGCTCTAAAAGTTCCTGGTAGATGGCTGCTCTGACTTTGGTCTTGATAAAACACAGTGGCCCTACACCAGCAGATGACATGGCTCCCCAAACCATCACTGATTGTGGAAACTTCACACTAGACCTCAGGCAGTTTGGATTGTGGCCTCTCTACTCTTCCTCCAGACTCTGGGAACTTGATTTCCAAATGAAATGCAAAATTTACTTTCATCTGAAAACAACACCTTGGACCACTGAGCAACAGTCCAGTTCTTTTCTCTTTGGCCGAGGTATGATGCTTCTAGCGGTGTCTATTGATCAAGGGTGGCTTCACACAAGGAATGTGACAGTTGTAGCCCATCTCCTGAATATGTCTGTATGTGGTGGCTCTTGAAGCCCTGACTCCAGCAGCAGTCCACTGCTTATGAAACTCTCTTAAAGTTTTGAATGGCCTTTTCTTAACAATACTATCAAGGCTGCAGTTATCCCGCTTGCTTGTGCACCTTTGTCTACCACACTTTTTCTTTCCACTCAACTTTCCATTAATATGCTTGGATACAGCACTCTGTGAACAGCCAGCTTCTTTAGCAATGACCTTTTGGGGCTTACTCTCCTTGTGGAGTGTGTCAATGACTGCCTTCTGGATATCTATTAAGTCAGTAGTCTTCCCCATGATTGTGTAGCCTACTGAAACAGACTTAAGGACCATTTTAATGCTTAGGAAGACTTAAGGACCATTTTAATGCTTAGGAAGCCTTTGTAGGTGTTTTGTGGTAATTATTCTAATTTTCTGAGACAGTAACTTTTTGGTTTTCATTGGCTGTAAGCCATAATCATCAACATTAACAGAAATAAACACTTGAAATAGATTACTGTTTGTAATGACTCTATATAATATATGTGCTTCCTTTTTGTATTGAATTACTGAAATAAATTAACTTTTTGATGATATTCTAATGTATTGAGATGCACTTGTAAAACATGCAATCATCAGATGAAATGATCTTTAAGCTTACTTGAAAATTATTGCTCTAGGCAGCACATCGTCCAGTGTAAAAAAGAAATGTGCTCGAAAACAATAACAGTTTATGTACAGAGAGTGATCATTTAGTAAATGTTCTGTTAGCATATAATTTCATTTGGCCTGATTAAACAGCCTGCTCACAACCACTAATTGACCTAAATGGGCGGCACGGTGGCTCAGTGGCTAGCACTGCAGTCTTGCAGCGCTGGGGTCCTGGGTTCAAATCCCACCAAGGGCACCATCTGCAAGGAGTTTGTATGTTCTCCCCGTGTTGGCGTGGGTTTCCTCCGGGTACTCCGGTTTCCTCCCACACTCCAAAGACATACATATAGGGACTCTAGATTGTGAGCCCCAATGGGGACAGTGTTGCCAATGTATGTAAAGTGCTATGGAATTAATGGCGCTATATAAATGAATAAAATTATTATTATTATTATTATTAAATGTAGCTAATCAATGGTCATTTATCGGCAGTCTAACTGGTTGTTTAACACGTGCACACATATTTTTATGAAGAAAAAAAACAAAAATGAAAAGATATATATAGTACATGCAAAAATTGTTAAATTGGCAAACACTATATTGTAATATAGAGCTACAAATAGCCAGCTGACACAGCTCAACGCTGAATGTTAAGGATCACTGGATGTTTGGTTTTCAAGCTGCGGTTCTTAAAACATCTGCTCCCAGATGAAAACTCTACCAGCAGCTAAACTAATTAGTCTTAATCTCTGGGTTTGTTGTAACTGAGATGCCTAATCAGGAGGCTGAGTAAGCGAAGAGGACATGATAATGTCTTCCCCGATGCCTTCAGTGACTTTTTCAGAATTCCTAACCATGTTTAATTATGTATATACATTGCACTAAAATATACAATGTACCATATATCCTACCTATATAACAGGAATTCACACCACCTGGCTAAAAAATGTAGTCTAAGTACGATTTTGCAGAAAGTACAGCTTTCTTTTGATATAATGGTATTTCTTTATGTATTTGAATATATGTATTTTTATTTGTATGCAGTTTTATATGTATGTACATTGAACATAAATATAAATGCAACACTTTTGTTATGCTCCCATTTCTCATGAGCTAAACTCTAAGATCTAAAGGCTGCTTTACACGCAGCGACATCACTAGTGATGTCGCTCGTGAAAGCACCCGCCCCCGTCGTTTGTGCGTCACGGGCAAATCGCTGCCTGTGGCGCACAATATCGCTAGTACCCATCACACATACTTACCTTCCTAGCGACATCGCTGTGGGTGGCGAACAGCCTCTTTTCTAAGGGGGCGGTTCGTGCGGCGTCACAGCGACGTCACACGGCAGGCGTCCAATAGAAGCGGAGGGGCGGAGAGCAGCCGCATGAAAGTCACGCCCACATTGTTGCCGGAGGATGCAGATACGGTGTTGTTCGTCGTTCATGGGCAGTCACAAGTAGTGATGTGTGCTGCCTCAGGAATAACGAACAACCTGCGTTCAGCACCAGCAATGACATTTGGGAAATGAACGACGTGTCAACAATCAACGATTAGGTGAGTGTTTTTGATCGTTAGCGGTCGCTCGTACATGTCACACTCAACAACGTCACTAACGAGGCCGGATGTGCGTCACAAATTCTGTGACCCCAATGACACCTCGTTAACGATGTCGTTGCGTGTAAAGCGGCCTTAAGACTTCTAGACACAAAAGACCTTTTCGATGAAACATTGTTCACAAATTTGTCTAAATCTGTGTTAGTGAGCACTTCTCCTTCGCTGAGACAACACATCTCTTTTGCATAGAGATGATCAGTGTCACGGTGTCCCAATTCATGCTGTGTGACTTGTGACAGGTTCAATGCAATTGTTGTTTTGCCTTCCGTGTTTATTATTAAACCTGTTTTTACCTTTAGGCACTCGTGGGGTTAATGCAGCTTCTATTGCTGTACAGCAGATTTCCCTATGCAGTTCAGCTGTTTCCGCTGATGTCCACTTCTATCCTGCATAAAAACCCCCTTCTTCCAGCACAGGGTGCCACTTATTTCTTTTCTCATTCTTTTCCATGGTCTGTAGGTGGACGGACGCGTTCCTTGCTTCTGCTGTTTTTCCCTAGTTGTAGGTTGTTTGGAAGTTATCCTAGGTGTTTTCACTTACCCTTATTGCCTGATAGTTAGTGTCCACCTCTGTATTTTTCCCCATAGTTATTTAGGTGTTTGTTGGTATCTATGTGTTTTGCCTCTGTTTTTGGTATATTGTTTGGTAGGGTGTTTATGGGGATCTCCATATCAGTCTGTTCCCCTGGGTGGTGGGTGAGGTGGAAATATAGTCATCAGGACCAGGAGAGGAGACAAGGCTACGTTGGAGGCTCGACCCTGACTACCAGACTAGTACCCTGTCCGGGGACCCTGTGCTGTCTCTCATCCCAATGGTAGACTAAATGGTAGTCAGGGTCAAGCCTCCAACGTAGCCCTTTCTCCTTTCCTGGCCCTGATGACTATGTTCCCACCTCACCCACCACCCAGGTGAACAGACCAGGACAAAAACCCCCATAAACAACCCACCTAATAATATACCAAAAACAGAGGCAAAACACATACAGACAACACCAAACACCTAAATAACTATGGGGAAAAATTACAGAGGTGGATTGGAACTAACAGGAAATAAGAGAAAGTAACTGCACCTAGGATAACATCCAAACAACCTACAACCAGGGACAAACACGTTTAATAATAAACATGAAAGGCAAAACAACAATTGTCCTGAGCCCGTCACAAATCACACAGCACCGACTGGGATACCGTGACAATCACGTTGTTGACTGTGGCCTGTAGAATGTTTGTCCACTCCTCTTCAATGACTGTATGAAGTAGCTGGATATTGGCAGGAACTTGAACAAGCTCTCATAAACACCAATCCAGAGCATCCCAAACATGCTCAATTGGTGACATGTCCAGTGAGTATGTCAGCCATGCCAGAATTGTTGTGAATAAACACGGCACTTCTGTGTGGTAGGTGGTCAAGTAGGATCCAATCCCGTATGTAGCAAAGATCATATACTCGGCACTCAAATAGTTGAATAAGCTTGCATTTTATTGAGTAAGTTTGACCAGATACAGCACAGATGTTTCGATCTAACACAGACCTTCATCAGTGTGCAGTGTAGATGGTCTGCTCAACTTGTCAGTGAAAGTAGTGCTGGTTTAGCTCATGAAAAATGGTAGCAAAAACGAAAGTGTCGCGTTTATATTTTTACTCGGTAAAATATAAACTATATACTTATATATAGTTATATAGTTATTTACCAGACACTATAATAAACTAACAATAAAAAATACTAGTAAAACTACATAACACCCACAAGGGCAGTTTTTGCTTATGCAGATGGATGTAGGTACAGAGGTAGTTCTCCTTCTACCCTACTGTCTTTGGAATACTTTTCAGGGTTTTGTCAGGGTGTGCTTTGACAAGTGGAGATTAAACCACAGATTGTTCAAATATATAGAATACTGTTGTGAATAGATTGAACACATGAAAAACAGAATCAATAGTAATTTTTAACACATTCAACAAGACGAATGTCAGCTGCTGATGATAAACCTAGAAGCATGTGCAGAACATTTTTAACTTCTACACTTGCTTTGGAACAGTCCCCGATGAAGCAAGATTCACAGAAAAGTAATCAGCAACAAGAATGCCTCGTTTGTTCCGTATTTGATCGCAACAGATGGAAGTCACTTGGAAAACAGAATAACATCTGATAATGCAGATGCCCTCCATTTTTTAAGACTGCATTCTGAAAAGTTCAGACAGCTAATGTGAAGAAATGACTGCTTGATTAAAAGATCTTCACTGTTACTAGCTCACAAGGATGCAAATAAAAAGCTATTCCATTCCGAACATTAGAAGGGCTGAAGTAGAAGAATGAGAAGTCATTGCTTTTTATGTTTAGTAAGCCAGTTTACTCAGTCAAGATATCAATATGTGCTTTTCTACTTAGCATACTAACTCAGTCATAGATTGGGAATGCATTTAAGATCTTTGCAATACAAGTAATCCTTACCTCTACTGATTCATACTAATCACATCTGTTTTTATAGACTTTCAGAAATACAGGTGTTCCATAAAGTAGTATTCACACACATGAATGCTAACTTATTTAATAGTACAAAATTAAAGAACAGTTTTTTAAAAAAGAGGATTAAAAAAGTAAATATTTATATACAGTATTTCCTTTGCATTACTTTCCAGGCAGTTTTCTGTCCCTATGTTTTTTTCATACTGTTTCCTTATTATTTCTCAGGGCCAGTGCTCTTGAAACTGTGTGGCCATCTCTACTGAGGAGGTATAAAAGGGAGGACATATTGATAGGAGTGGTTATATCCTGACCTGATGAACAGATCTATTAAAGACCACTGTGTGGCCATCTCTACTGAGGAGGTATAAAAGAGAGGACATATTCATAAGAGTTGTCATATCCTGACCTGATGAACAGATCTATTAAAAAACACTGTGTGGCCATCTCTACTGAGGAAGTATAAAAGGGACGACATATTGATAGGAGTGGTCATATCCTGACCTGATGAACAGATCTATTAAAGAACACTGTGTGGCCATCTCTACTGAGGAGGTATAAAAGGGAGGACATATTTATAGGAGTGGTCATATCCTGACCTGATGAACAGATCTATTAAATAAATATTTTTTTTATTAAGCAATATAACTAACAGTACTTGTGATTATTTTAATGATCACATTTTAAAAATAAATACTGAAACAATAAAATTTGGCATGGCATTGACCAATGGTGCAGTTCAGGTGTTTGGCATGTAAAAAAACATTTTGAATGGTGTTATTTTGTGTGTTTATTGCTGTAATTTTTTTGAAGCTGTATTATTTTATACTTGCATGTTTTTCTAGCATTTTGTGGCTCTCAAGAGGCCAAAAAAGATAAAGGTCAAACCTAGAGTGTGATGTAGTTTGATAGACACACCACTGACACCTGCAATTCTGCAACAATTCCACAAACCAAAATCTGTGGCCTATATATATATATATACTAGAAGGTGGCCCGATTCTACGCATCGGGTATTCTAGAATTTACGTATTGTGTAGTTCATGTATTATTTTTGTTATATATATATATATATATATATATATATATATATATATAGATGTTGTTGTGTGTAGTTACCAAGTGTTTGTGTAGGGCGCTGTACATGTTCTGGGTGTTGTCTGGGTGTGATGGGGGGTGAGAGCGGTGTTGTTTGTGTGTTGCGTTGTTTGTGGAGCGCTGTGTGTCTGTAGCGTTGTGTGTGTGTTGCGCGGTTTGTGTGTGTGTGGTGTGTTTTGGGGGGAGGTATGTTTTGTGCAATGTGTGTGTTGTGCGGTATGTGCGTATATTTGTGTGTGCAGCGTTGTCTGTGTGTGGGTGTCTGTGTAGGGCAGTTGTTTGTGGTTCCCAGTGTGTGTGTGTGGTGTGTTGTGCAGTGCGCGCGCGTGTGTGTGTTGGGGGGAAGTGTGCACTTCCCATCGTGCTCCATCCCCCATGCAGCGCACTCCCAAACGTGCTCCATCCGCCATGCAGCGCACTCTCCATCGTGCTCCATCCCCCATGCTGCGCACTCCCAAACGTGCTCCATCCGCCATGCTGCGCACTCCCAAACGTGCTCCATCCGCCATGCTGCGCACTCCCAAACGTGCTCCATGTGCCATACTCCGCACTCCCGATCGTGCTCCATCCGCCATGCAGCGCACTCCCTATCGTGCTCCATCCCCCATGCTGCGCACTCCCAAACGTGCTCCATCCGCCATGCTGCGCACTCCCAAACATGCTCCATCCGCCATGCTGCGCACTCCCTAACGTGCTCCATCCGCCATACTCCGCACTCCCCATCGTGCTCCATCCCCCATGCAGCGCACTCACCATCGTGCTCCATCCCCTATGCTGCGCACCCCCCATCGTGCTCCATCTCCCATGCTGCGCACTCCCAAACGTGCTGCATCCGCCATGCTGCGCACTCCCAAACGTGGTCCATCCGCCATGCTGCGCACTCCCAAACGTGCTCCATCCGCCATGCTGCGCACTCCCAAACGTGCTCCATCTGCCATGCTGCGCACTCCCAAACGTGCTCCATCCGCCATGCTGCGCCAGCATCAGCCTCTCTACCCGCAGCATCAGCCTCTCTGCCCGCAGCATCAGCCTCTGTCCTCCCAGCATCAGCCTCTCTCCCCGCAGCATCAGCCTCTCTGTCCCCAGCATCAGCCTCTCTGTCCCCAGCATCAGCCTCTCTGTCCCCAGCATCAGCCTCTCTGTCCCAAGCATCAGCCTCTCTGTCCCCAGCATCAGCCTCTCTGTCCCCAGCATCAGCCTCTCTGTCCCCAGCATCAGCCTCTCTGTCCCCAGTATCAGCCTCTCTGTCCCCAGCATCAGCCTCTCTGTCCCCAGCATCAGCCTCTGTCCCCAGCATCAGCCTCTCTGTCCCCAGCATCAGCCTCTCTGTCCCCAGCATCAGCCTCTCTGTCCCCAGCATCAGCCTCTCTCATCCCAGCATCAGCCTCTCTGTCCCCAGCATCAGCCTCTCCATCCCAGCCTTCCCCAGGATCAGCCTCTCTCATCCCAGCATCAGCCTCTCTGTCCCCAGCATCAGCCTCTCTGTCCCCAGCATCAGCCTCTGTCCCCAGCATCAGCCTCTCTGTCCCCAGCATCAGCCTCTCTGTCCCCAGCATCAGCCTCTCTGCCCCCAGCATCAGCCTCTCTCATCCCAGCATCAGCCTCTCTGTCCCCAGCATCAGCCTCTCTGTCCCCAGCATCAGCCTCTCTGTCCCCAGCATCAGCCTCCCCATCCCAGCCTTCCCCAGGATCAGCCTCTCTCCTCCCAGCCTCCTCCAGCACGCCATGCTCCTCTGCCGACACTCACAGATCCGATCGCATACACTCACACACACCCACACACACCCGATCGCATACACTCACACACACCGACACACACCCGATTGCATACACCCACACACACCCGATCGCATACACTCACGCACACACACATTGACGATATTGCACATACGCGCTCATACTCACAACATCCGGAGATACCACATGCTTCTGGCCATGTGATCCTCCGGCAGGTCCTGGAAGGTCACAACAGCACAGTATCGAGGCCGAGAAGCAAGCGATATCGCCGGATGCTGTGAGTGTGTGGATGCGATGTGTGTGTGAGGTGTTTGTGAGAGTGAGTGTGATCTGATGTGTGTGTATGTGTGTGTGTGTGCTGTTATGTGTGTGCGTGTGGATCTTACGCCGCTGCAGGACCTTGATGTGCTGGTAACTATGCTAGCATGGTTACCAACGTATCCCGTCCCCCGCTCGCACGGGAGCCCACACCAGCATACGGCGGCAAGGCCAGCAATGCGAGGGTAAGTGTCGGCTGGGTTGGCGGCGTACGCTGATGTGGGCTCCCGTTGGGGGGGTGGGAGTACAGTACTCACCTGGGAGCCGTGACCGTGTCAGTTCGGGGAATGCGCGGGGGGGGGGGCAGAGCTAGCGTGCATTGCGTGAGGGGGGCGGGGCGTGGCATGGCCGAGTTGCCAATGCCTGCAGGGTGCCGGGGTGAGAGGCCAATCTGTGGGGGGGCAGAGCCTGGGCGAGTGGCTGGCCAATCCGTGTGGGGGCGCAGCCTGGGCGAGCGGCCAATCCGTGTGGGGGGGCGGGGCCATGGCGAGCCCAGCGGCCAATCAGCTTTGTGTCACCGTAAGGACACAATGTCACCGGAAGGACACAATTTTGGAGCATGACAGACAGACAGACAGACAGACAGACAGAATAAGGCAATTATATATATAGATATATATATATATATATATATATATATATATATATATATATGTATATATATATATAGATATACAGTACAGACGAAAAGTTTAGAAGTTTGGACACACCTCCTCGTTCAAGTAGATTTTCATGACTCTAAAAATTGTAGATTCACATTGAAGGCATCCGAACTATGAATTAACACATGTGGAATGAAATACTTAACAAAAAAGTGTGAAGCAACTGAAAATATGTCTTATATTCTAGATTCTTCAAAGTAGCCACCATTTGCTTTGATTACTGCTTTGCCCACTCTTGATGTTCTCTTGATTAGCTTCAAGAGGTAGTCACCGAAATAGGTCTGCCAACAGTCTTGAAAGAGTTCCTAGAGATGCTTAGCACTTGTTTGCCCTTTTGCCTTCACTCTGCAGTCCAGCTCACCCTAAACCATCTCGATTGGGTTCAAATCTGGTGACTGTGGACACCAGGTCATCTGGCGCAGCACCCCATCACTCTCCTTCTTAGTCAAATAGCCCTTACACAGCCTGGAGGTGTGTTTGGGGTCATTGTCCTGTTGAAAAATAAATGATGGTCCAACTAAATGCAAACTGGATGGAATAGCATGCCGCTGCAAGATGCTGTGGTAGCCATGCTGGTTCAGTATGCCTTCAATTTGGAATAAATTCCCAACAGTGTCACCAGCAAAGCACCCCCACACCATCACACCTCCTCCTCCATTCTTCAAGGTGGGAACCAGAGAAAAAGGAGCCAGCACAATCTGAAATTGGCATGCATCATATAAAAAGTGCAAATTCACAGATTTATTCCAACTGCACTATAATAAAAAAAACAAAAAAAAAAAACGGTGGGAACCAGGCAAGTAGTGTCCATCCGTTCACCTTTTCTGATTTGCACAAAGACACAGTAGTTGGATCCAAAGATCTCAAATTTGGACTCATCAGACCAAAGCACAGATTTCCACTGGTCTAATGTCCATTCCTTGTGTTCTTTAGCCCAAACAAGTCTCTTCTGCTTGTTGCCTGTCCTTAGCAGTGGTTTCCTAGCAGCTATTTTACCATAAAGGCCTGCTGCACATAGTCTCCTCTTAACTGTTGTTCTAGAGATGTGTCTGCTGCTAGAACTCTGTGTGGCATTGACCTGGTCTCTAATCTGAGCTGCTGTTAACCTGCGATTTCTGAGGCTGGTGACTCAGATAAACTCATCCTCCACAGCAGAGGTGACTCTTGGTCTTCTTTTCCTGGGGCGGTCCTCATGTGAGCCAGTTTCTTTGTAGCGTTTGATGGTTTTTGCCACTGCACTTGGGGACACCTTCAAAGTTTTCCCAATTTTTCGGACTGACTGACCTTCATTTCTTAAAGTAATGATGGCCACTGTTTTTTCTTTACTTAGCTGCTTTTTTCTTGCCATAATACAAATTCTAACAGTCTATTCAGTAGGACTATCAGCTGTGTATCCACCAGACTTCTGCACAACTCAACTGATGGTCCCAACCCCATTTATAAGGCAAGAAATCCCACTCATTAAACCTGACACGGCACACCTGTGAAGTGAAAAGCATTTCCTGTGACTACCTCTTGAATTTAATCAAGAGAATGCCAAGAGTGTGCAAAGCAGTAATCTAAGCAAAAGGTGGCTACTATAAAGAACCTAGAATATAAGACATATTTTCAGCTGTTTCACACTTTTTTGTTAAGCATTTCATTCCACATGTGTTAATTCATAGTTTTGATGCCTTCAAAGTGATTGTACAATTTTCAGAGTCATGAAAATAAAGAAAACTCTTTGAATGAGGTGTTCCCAAACTTTTGGTCTGTACCAAATCTATATATATATATATATATATATATATATATATATATATATATATATATATATATATATAGGCATCTACTATACTCTTTTGATGTTTTGCACGGGATGGCCAAATTAATCTTCACATTTTCATTTTGGTACTTTTTTCTGTAGGCTTGTTTTTCTGAATAGAGTAGTAGTTTTAAATGACACTATTCACTTTGGATTATAGTTTACTTAAAATTGGGAATAAATACCCAAATGTGGTGAAATGGTAAAAAAAACCCAACACAAATATGGCATTGTTTTTGAGTTTTGTTCACAGCATTATATTTTTGCATTCATGAGAACATATTATTATTGAATTTTGAGCTAGAGATTTTAGTCCTATTATTTTGAGGTACATATGAGGACTTGAGCCTATGAGTGCTTGATCATCTATTAAATACACTGCAATGCTATTGTATTGAATTGTATTGTAAAATTGATGATCCCAACAGCCTTGACTTCACAGGAGTTCTATTATATCAGCCTCTGTTGTCTTCAATAACCCACATAACATTTCATGAGGTTCTGATGGATGTCAGAAGTGATGGTCATTAGGTTGAAGGCTTTCATATACTGCTACCACAGTTGACACCAGCATTTAGGAGGCTAAACTAATGAGAGCACATCAGTTACAGTTAGAAACCAGATATGTAAGCGAGCTGGAACTTGCGTTGCAAGGAGCAAGCCTAGTGTGTGAGCTTATTTAGTATTGTGATGGCACACTTCCACAGTACATGGCAGCCATCACAAAGGGTTAATCAACACTAGTCAGCAATTGGGGTAATGATTTTTGGGGTTGATGGCAGCTGTGTAGTGTCAGCTGGCATCAAGCCCTAGTGTTAATAATGAAGAGGTGTCTATCACACATCCCCTGTTGTGAATACATTTTCCAGTTTGAGGCTCCCTCTTGTGGTCAGTGCTGGCAGTGCAGTTGATTTGTGGAATGAAAGCCACACACCTGTGTGGAGTTCCTGGTGGAATTGGATCATTCCCTGTTGGGAGTGTCTGTATACCCAGCTCCATAATTCTGCAATGTATTGTGTTTTGTCTGGCTTGGTATTAATTCAGTCCCTCATCTATATTAGTGTTTTTGGATCCCAGTAACGTCAGAGGGCTAATATAGTGGGGGAGAGGCTGTTTGGTCTCAGGGTTTTTCCATATCAGACGTGTTGGTGTTTATTAGGGTTTTTACGATTGCAGACAGTACGCCTTCCTATCCTTTCCTATTAAGATAGTTTGGGCCTTACCTTTGCAGAACCTGTTGTTCTAGCTTTGTATTTTGTTTTCCAATATCACCGTAGTCTTTACATGTGGGGGGCTATCTATATCCTTGGGAATTGCTCCGAGGCAGATTAGCTTTTCTTATATTTCTATCTGTAAGGATATTTAGATCTCCGGCTGTGTCGAGATGACTAGGTCATCATAGGCTTGTCCCACGGCTACTTCTAGTTGTGTGTCAGGATTAGGTCTGAAGTCTGTTAAGGTTCCAGCCATTCTGGTTACTCTTAGGGTTTCCGCATTTTTTGATCCTCCTCGGTCCCTGAATCATAACAATCCCCATTACTAATCCAGTAAGTCAAAAGAAATAAACACAGATACTAAAACACTTTTTTTTAAAAAACACTCCTCGACACTTTCCTTGGTTCACCAATTAATTTAAAAAAAAAACAACATGCAGATCTGCACGTGTCACCATAGGGGCCATTTTATTGAAGGCCATGAATAGTGTGATTCTACAGACTGTCTTCTATAAAATGGTGCCAAATGCATCACATCGGCAATAAAGGGATCCTGTCAGCAGAAATTTCGCAATAAACCTAAAAGATTCCCCTTCTGCAGCTCCTGGGCTGCATTCTAGCAAGGTTCCTGTTGCTATTGTGCCCCCTTTGAGACCTAAATAAATACTTTATAAAGTCTTACCTTTTTGTATGCAAATTTTTTTTATGGTCACGGGGTGGGCTGTCTTGCGTCCGTTATTCGCCTCCTGACGCTTTATGCCATCCCCCATTGCTAATTTCCATACATGAGGATGCTGCCCAGTGCTCCCGAGGTCTCGTGCATGCCCAGTGGCACTATCGCGGGACAGCACTGTGTAAAGTGTGACTGCTGGTGAGGTGATTGCGCAGGCGCGAGATTATGGGCAGCACTGTGATTGTCATCAGCAGCGTCATCCAAGTACCCGCCCATAATCTCATGCTCTCACTTTTCCCTCTGCCTCCACTGTTATCCGCAAGCGCTGGCCATATGAACCCACATCACCTATTACCGCAGGCGCGTGATTATGGGCGGGTACTTGGATGATGCTGCTGATGACAATCACAGCGCCGCCCATAATCTCGCGTGTGCACAATCACCTCACCAGCGGTCACACTTTACACAGTACTGTCCCGACATACCCGACATGCAGAAGACCAGTGACATCACTAGCAGGAGCAGTGATAGTCTCCTGCTTTCTGAATAAACTGCAACTGCTCTGTTACTAGCTGATTATTACTGATCTGAGCTGTCATTGTTCAAATTGTCCAGTGCACAGTGAGCAGGGAGAGAAAGCAGGGATGAGCACAGCCCCTGAAACAAGCATAACTGATGAAACTTCATTTCTGGGAAGAGGCAGAAGCTTTGGCTGTGACCACAACCTCTGCCCCCTGCTCGGATGACGCTTTGTTTGACCATCCCAACATGCACTGGGATTTTCAAATGAAGTGTCGTCACACAGAAAATAGAAAAAAAAAAGAATACAGTGGAACTATTGTTTACGAGAACAATCCATTCTGGGAGTATGCTTGTAAACCAAGTTACTCGTCTAGCAAAGCAAAATTTTCCATAGGAAATAATGCAAGCTCAGACAATTTGTTCCACAACTTGTTCAATGTCCCATCCTGGTCCCCTATTGTGCTATTCCACACATGCACAAACACATACAAACACACACAAACATGCTCAAACATGCATGCACACACACATATTATGCTCACCTTACCTTCCGTTCCATCGCCGACCTCCTGGCTCTTGTAGTCCGCTGGTACAGGATGTGTATCAGGTAACCATCCCGACGATGGAGGAACTTCCACTGCCAGAGCGCTGATGTCAAAGGCAGGATCCGCTTGCCTCTGATTGGCCAGCACGCTGCCTTTGAGAAGTGGCTGACAGCGGAAGTTCCTCCATCGTCGCGATGGTTACCTGATACACATCTACAAGAACGATGGAACGGAAGGTAAGGTGAGCATAATATGTGTGTGTGCATGCGTGCTTGGGCGTGTTTATGTGTGTTTGTGTGTTTGTGCGTGGTTGTGTGTGTTTGTGTGGACTGCAAGAGCGGGTCAGAGCGTGGTGAAAGTACGGAACCAGAAGTGTGTGTGGTGAGTATTTGCTCGTTCAGCAAAGCTTGCTCGTAAACTGAGTTACAAATTTACAGCAAGCTTTGTATAGCGAAATGCTCGCAAACCGGGTTAGGCTATGTGCGTACGCTGCGTTTTTTTGACGCTGCGTTTTTGTGCGTTTTTGGCCGCTAAAAACGCACAAAAACACACCCGCGTCAAAAAATGCAGCACATGCGTTTTTGCCGCGATTTGGTGCGTTTTTGGCTGCGTTTTGCTGCGTTTTTGATCTCTGCGTTTTTCTGCATTTTTCCAATGCATTGCATGGGGGGAAAACGCAGAAAAACGCAGGAAAGAATTGACATGTCCATTTTTTTTCAAGCTAAAAAACGCAGCGTAAAAAAAACGTTGTGTGCGGACAGCAAAAATGAAAACTCATAGACTTTGCTGGGGAAGCAAAGTCATGCAGTTTTGAGGCCAAAAACGCACCCGAAAAACGCGCAAAAACGCAGCGAAAAGCGCACTGTGTGAACTTACCCTTACTTGTACACTGTAGCTGTTAAATAGTGTAAATAGGGAAACAAAGAGAATTATTAATACAAATATAAAGGAAAATTGCTTAGATTATGGCACTAAATAAATAGGAATTTAGAATGAGTTGTAGTTTGACCTTGGACCACCCCTTTAAAATACAGTAGAAAGATAACTTAAAAAGTGATGCAAAATGTGTAGAGATTAAGACATAAGTGCTAAAACCACCAAAAGGAGCAGACAAGTGGAAAAATAACATTTATATTCATCAATTAGGCAAAGCGTTTGCTCATTATACAGTTACCACAATTTTAAATAGGATTAATTTTATTTTGTAATTTATTATATGAAGCCATAATATATATATATATCAGCAAAAGTAAACATTTGTTTTCATTACCTGTAAGGTGTTGTTAGACTGTATCCCTGGTGTCTAGCAAATCCCTTCAGCTTAATTTCAGTAACTTTTACCCTTTTTAATACGCATTTAATCAGAAGTATAATGATTCAAGTGTATTTATCTTTTGTAGGCACAGAGCGCAGCAGTCAATATGATCATTTAATGATATAAAAAGCAGAGATTAAGCTTCTTTACTGGATTCCTTTAAATATACAGCTAAGACTATGAAGAATACAATTTTTGAATGATTAATCAATGGGAGGTTTTACAGATGAAAATATAACATTGCTGGTGCTACTGCACCAACAAACAATAGTTGCTATTTAATTGGATATTAAAAAGTAAAGAAAAAAATTGTAAAGTTTTTTTTATTATTACAGTGGACTTTTTCATTGCAGTTTATGAATTAATTTAAACTATCCCTATAAAATGTTAATATGCAGTGGAACTGAGCCTCTTAATATATCATTTTTTAATTAATTTATTTTAAAGGGAACCTTTCAACAGGTTTTCCCCATATAAAGTACAATCTGCAACAGTAAGCCCTTATATAAACCATTCTATAATCCTGTATATAAGTTTCCAAACTGATTTGCATAATGTAGAAAAGACTTTTATTATACTCGTTTACGGGAAGACCTGGTCCCATGATTTTGATTTGGCACTTTGTTTCCTTTTGTTCTTTTTGCACCATCAATCATACATTTGGTATCGCCACATTCGGAAATGCCCGATCTATCAAAATATAAAATCAATTAATCCGATCTGTAAATGACGTAGTGGCAAAAAAATTTCAAATGGCAAAATTACCGTATTTTTTGGACTATAAGACGCACTTTTTTCCCCCCAAATGTTGGGGAAAGTGGGGGGTGCGTCTTATAGTCTGAATGTAGGGCATGGCTGCGGGGAATGAAGTTGCTGCAGTGAAGTGGGTTATCGGCGGTACGCGCAGGCTGTAGCAGTGCCTATTGTGACCACGTGGGCCCGCTCATTTCATATGCATCCTCCCGCCCATCATCTCTCAGTGCTGAAGCCGGCGCTGACAGGTGGGCGGGATGATGGGCGAGGGGTGAGCACATAATTAGCAGCTGGCCCACTTGATCACCCCTGGCAACTACAGCCTGGAGTGATCATGTGTGGCTATATTCACTACCCCCCACACATCATCATCAGCACAGGGGGCAGTGAATATGTATGGTATACTCACTGGTCACCGTTCCCTGCAGCATCGCGATGTCCTCCTGTCTGCCTGCCCGCTGATGTGTGTGGAGAGTGGTGCGCACAGCGATGACGTCATCGATGTGCGCACCACTCTCTACACACATCAGCGGGGAGGCAGACAGAAGGTCATCGTGGTGCTGCAGGGAATAGTGACCGGCTCCACACAGGTCAGCAGCACTGCTGCTTGCACAGACAGGAAGACAAGCGATGCTGCATGGAGTGAGGAAAGGTGAGTATAAATGTTTATTTTTTTGTGTGCCACAGGATGTTGGCCATATAGCAGGATGTACTTTGTGAAAATTATTACCAAGGAATAGAACAATGTACAGCAAATGGCAATAAGGTTAAAATATAACTTTTAATTAAGTCTTATTAAAAACGACTCATGGTCTATTATTCACCCGTGCATGGTATCACACAAATTTTAGACGAACACAGACAATTGGGTATTCAATCCCAGGAGATATTGAAAAAACCTCCACTGGAGAAAGATAGATCAGATATCAATTACTCCTATGGTATCTTATTATCAAGTATTTTTATCCAAGGGTAGTGTAATGAAACACAATATCTGCTTGTTACCTCAAATTGCTGTTTTGCCTCTGGCAGAAATAGGGTATGACAATTCACCCATCCTCTCTGGCAGAGAAAATTAAAAAGATATTACCTTAATGGGACATGATGCTCAATGTAAATTCTGCCCAAAGGTAATCATTAGAATAAGCTCAATGCCCTCCTTTTTCCCAAAAAGGAGGGCATTGAGCTTATTCTAATGATTACCTTTGGGCAGAATTTACATTGAGCATCATGTCCCATTAAGGTAATATCTTTTTAATTTTCTCTGCCAGAGAGGATGGGTGAATTGTCATACCCTATTTCTGCCAGAGGCAAAACAGCAATTTGAGGTAACAAGCAGATATTGTGTTTCATTACACTACCCTTGGATAAAAATACTTGATAATAAGATACCATAGGAGTAATTGATATCTGATCTATCTTTCTCCAGTGGAGGTTTTTTCAATATCTCCTGGGATTGAATACCCAATTGTCTGTGTTCGTCTAAAATTTGTGTGATACCATGCACGGGTGAATAATAGACCATGAGTCGTTTTTAATAAGACTTAATTAAAAGTTATATTTTAACCTTATTGCCATTTGCTGTACATTGTCATATAGCAGGATGGGTTATATAGCAGGATGAGGGCATATACCAGGATGGGGATATTTATCAGGATGGGTATATATAGTAGGATAGGGATATTTACTGTATCAGGATGGGGTATATAGCAGGATGAGGGTATATTGCAGGATGGGGGTATTTATCAGGATGGGGGTATTTATCAGGACAGGGGTATTTATCAGGATGGGGGCTATACCAGGTTGAGGGACATATATACAAGGATGGGGATCATATACAAGGCAGGAGGATCATTACCAGGAAGGGGTACCTTAGTAGAGAATTTGGGGACATTACCCCCATAAGTGTCAACAGCAGATCCTCACCCCATAACATTGTGTCATGACCACCACATTTTTTGCTTAAAATTTAATTTTCCTATTTTCTTCCTCTAAAACCAGGGTGTGTCTTATGGTCCGATGCATCTTATAGTCCAAAGAATACAGTATTTTTTTCTCGCTGTAATTTTACACAAAATGCAATAACAGGCGATCAAAACGTAGCATCTGCATAAAAAAGGTATAAATAAAAACATCAGCTCAAGATGCAAAAAATAAGCCATTACTGAGCTATAGATCCTGAAAAATGAGAGCACTACTGGTTTCAGAAAATGGCGCAAAAAGTGTGCCACTTTTTTTGGACAAACTCAAACTTGTGAATTTTTTAACCCGTTAGACAAAAGTAAACCTATCATGTTTGGTGTTTACGAACGCGTACAACCTGAGGCATCACACAGACATATTAGTTTACCATATAGTGAACAAGTACACTATGTGGTAAAACCTATGTTACATAGTTACATAGTTACATAGTTATATAGTTACTAAGGTTGAAAAAAGACCTAGGTCCATCTAGTTCATTTTTTTTGTTTTCATTTAAAATTACATCTTGTCCTGCAAAAAACAAGCTCTCACATGGCAAGATTGACGTAAAAATAAAAAATGATACGTCTCTTGGAAAAAAGGGAGTAAAAAAAAAAAGCGAAAAACGGAAAATTGCCTGGAGGTGATGGGGTTAAGATTTGAACCTGGAGAACCTGAACTTTCATGGGTCTGCTCATCTCTATTTCTATGACCTGCATGCCCAGCTCAGAGACTTAAATCTACTGACAGATACCATTTAAAGTAGATCTGTCACCAAGATTTCAGGTTGAACTGGCCACTAAATGTAATATTGATAGCAAAGCACAATAAAACATGTTTTTTTTTTTATTTCACTTTTCTGTTACATAGATATTAACAATTAAAGTAATTAGTATCTAATTTTGCAAAGTCCAAATGAATATTATAAGGGTGTTATCACTGAGGGCTTGACCTATTCCCTACTGTATGACATTGACCAATCATAAGCAGGAGCAACCCTCAAGGAAAAGAACACTCCCCCATCATAGCTTAAAACAGGCTACTCCTGTGTGAGATATAAAAAGGGAACCTTTCCGGATCTTTCTGAAGAATGATGACAAAATGCAGCAAGCACAGCAAACCTTACATATTTGGGCTTTTATTTCTTGCAGTGGGGAGGCAGGCAGTACAGCTGAGTTTAGGTTTGTCATAATGCAAGCCCTTCTTTTAGCTTGTCTCTGTGATCATTGTCCCCTCTGCTGTACTTTGGTGAAAAGTCCTCTTTAATGATCAATCTTGGAGAGGGAGGAAACAGATTGCTCTGATAAGATATTTTGCAAAGTTACATATTTTTATGTGCACTATAGATTTGGTATATTCTTAAAGTCATTCAAAGGGAGGTTCTGTACTTGTAGTCACTTATATACTACAGTAAACAGCCCATTAATGTCTTTTCTTATTTTTACATAATGCAAATAAGGAGGGCAATACCGTATTAGCCCCTTAGACAATATTTAATTTTTACGCTTTCATTTTTCCCTCCTCTTCCTTCAAGAGCCGTAACTTTTTTTATTTTCTCAATGTTTATTACTTGGAAATATGATTGCACAAGTCAATATGATTCTGACAATACTAAACTTGCATTTGTTTTACAGTGGTGAAATATTATTCAGAAATTTGTAAAAAAATAAATATATAAACACAAATTAGCTAGAGCGGCAACTCAAAAACTATACTATTTTTATTTTTTTAATTAATAGAGGTGTGAATCCTAATTTTTGCATGATTACTTGATGTTTTTATTGATAACATTTCGAGGTACACATGATGCTTTACTCGATCCTTAATGCATTTTTTATTGATTTGCGGCAACCAAAAATCTTCCATGATTGCATTTTGATTTTTTTCCTATTTACAATTTTTACTAATCAGGTTAATTAATTTCATATTTTCATAGATTAGACGTTTCTGTACAAGTTTATAACAAATATATGATTTTTTATTTTTTTCACTTATCTTTACTGTTAACTAGGGAAAAAGGGTGATTAGAATTTGTATATATTTAGTATTTTGATAACTTTTTATTTCTTTTTTTTACTTTTTTTGTTATTGTCCTTAGGTGACTTTGACCTGTGATTGTCTGATTGCTTCCACTGCATACAGCAATACTGCAGCATTGCTGTATATGGTTAAAAATCAGTCTTCTGTAATTCCCAGCCACAGGCTGGACAAAACAGAGGTTATCACATAACAGGCATGGGGGCATTCAGTCAGCCCTCATCTGTGATAGCAACCCATTGATTACCTGCTGTTAGGTCGTAGGGAAGCCAATGGCCAACTGAATTAATGTCTGAGCTAAATTGGAGCACTTAAATGCCTCTCACAGCAATTGAAAGCAGCATTTAAGGCTTTAACTGTAGTGATTGGACAATTACTGCTGTTAAAGGCAGGTGTGAGAAATATTATTTAGCTAATGCTGTGTTTTTAAAAAAATATATACTTTTTTTGCTCCCCAAAAAAGCATTAGGGCTTGTTTTTGGAGGTCTTATTTTTGGAGTAACATGGTTGGGGGTAAGTTTACCCCCCCAAAAAAAACAGACCCCCCCCCCACGTCTCAGGAGTTTCATACTTACCAGACATGGATGTCTGCGTGGCTCCCAGGTCCTCCTGTGATCTCCGATGGGTTCTCCCCGCAGGTATGCTGCACGCCATCATCCCCAGCTTCCGGCCGACACACTCACACATAGCAGATCACACACACAGACTCATAGACTCACTCACTCATCACATCCAGCATTACAGAATGCTTCCAGATGCAGGGAACGATGGGAGGAAGTCATGTGTCCGCAGGCTCTGTAAGCAAGCATTGCGGCTGGTTCTTGCGCTCCACTGCACTGCCTCTCAGAATTCTGCCGGCAAGAAGAAATCAGTGTCACCGGATTTGGTGAGTATGTGTGTGATCCGATGTTTGTGTGTGTGGTCCAATAATTGTGTGTGTGACATCGGATGCGTACGGGGGTGCGATCACTGCAGGTCTTCTGCTCGGCGTCTGCAGAGTATGATTTCGGGGTGTCCGCTGTCTATAATGAAGTGTCCTGCAGTATTTTTTTACTTTTTAAGCTGCATGGATTCTTCATTATTGAACTGCGACTATGGCTTATTTTCGGGGGAGGGCTTATATTTAAGCCTTGCTCCGAAAATGTTGAAAATCCCTGCTAGGGCTTATTTTTGGGAGAGGGCTTATTTTTGGAAAAACACGGTATCTGTCTCTAACAACAGCGATTTGAAAAGTCTCCAACACATTTCATGGGGGATATATCTATCATGGGACGTTAAGGGATTAAACCCCGCCATGTAGATTTTTGCTACTCAATATATATGCCATATATATTACGAGTATATACAGCCGTATTTATGTATGAGCATTTATTTATATAAAATAAAAAACAGAAACATTTCCACATTTCTACATCCACAGAACATCTGTGGTTATTTGTCCAAGATGTTTGAAACAACCTTCCTGACAAGCTCATTCAAGAAACAAGTGTGCTTAAAGTTATACTTTAATGCAATTTTGATGGGTAAAGGGAGTCACACCAATTATTGATTTGATTTGCAATTCTTGTATGCTTATTTGCAGTTATATTTGTTAATTTATACAATAAATTATTATTACTTTATTTATACAAAGCCTTATTACATTGCAGTATTTTTACCACACCTGCCTAAAACATACAGTATGTATGATACGTATGTATGATCACTTGCTTTATTCAGAAATAATGTAATCTACATTGATCACCATTTGAAGGTTTTTTATAAGTGGTACACCATGCCACTAGAACAGGGTTTTACAAAAGATCCAAAGTTTATCAACATAAAACTTTTATTTTGACCAAAACATGATGATCATAATTAAAAAACAACAATGACTGTAGCACAAAGAAAGATTCTAACTACATTTTCTGAAGGTAACAACAGTCACTAATCAGTAAGAAGTGTACAGGCCTTTGCTTTGAATTGCTTTGAATCACTTTACCACATCTGCGGCCACAGGACATCACCAGTCTCTCACACTGCTCTGGTGTGATTTTGGTTCACTCTTCTTCCAGTCTCTTCCACAGTTCTTTGACTGTTGTGGGTTTCTTGGCCATAACTTTGTCACCAAGGATTTTCCAGAGATTTTCTATTGGGTTCAGATCAGTACTCTGTGCTGACTATTTCATTGTTTCAATGTTTTCTGTTTCAAGAAACTGCTTTACCCGTTTTGCTGTGTGACCGGGGGCATTGTCCTGCATGAATATTGCTGGCTGATTGAGTGATGAGCGCAAGTAAATAACCACGTGTTGTTGAAGAAGGTTCTGATACACACTTGACTTCACTCTGCTATGTAGCTGTATCAAAGGTCCAAATGCTGCTGCCTAAAGTATTCCCCAAGCCATGACACTTCCTCCACCACTTTCACTAACTTTTTAACATTCAACGAACATAATGTTTCCTATCAGACCCAAATAAATTAAACTTGCTTTCATCACTAAAATGAACTGTGGATTACTTCTCTTCTGTCCATACAACATGCTCCTCACCAAAGGTGAGTCTAGCCTTTTGATTCTTCCTGCTAATGAGAGGTTTGGTCACTGCAGAATGGGTTTCAGTTGAAATGCTCTTAAACGTCATGGCACTGAATGATGAGACAGAGCCTTACCCTGTTCAGTGCTGACCTGGTGAGCAATTCCAGCTACAGTGTTGAAACGATTACCCTTGGAGATTCTTCGCATTATCCTGTCTTCTCTTGCATTTGTCTTTCTAGGGCAACCAGCCTTCTTGAGAGACTTGAAAGAGTTTGAGATGTTGTAAAGATACAATATTCTCAAAATAACAGACTTGAAATGGCTAACTTCTCTTGCTATGGCTGAATGGGTCACCCATTTGGCCCTCATCTGGACAACCTGCTGCCGGAGGTTTTCATTCACATTGGAATGGCACACAATTTTTGCAAAGTCAGTGCAAACTGGAAAGTTAGGCTGCCACTTATATAGGGTTTGTCAGATAATTAAGGAAATTAGCACCAGAGGCCAAATTAACCCCAATAACTTGCAGGTATCTGAAAGTGTTCTCTAATTGTGATCAGTGTTCTTTTTCATTTATCTCATTTACATTTTTATTATGTGCTTTACAATAAATTCAATTTATGAAATAAGCTTAAAATTCTGCGAGTTTACTCATGTTAGGAAATAATCACATAGAAGTACACAATGACAGCAACATTTAGGAAAATGTGTGTTGTTCCCTAATTTTGATCTCCAGTGTATATATATATCAGCACAATTCATTTCTAGATTTCCCTAGTGAGTGAATAGACCATCAGCTAACTCTGGAGTGCTTTGTGCTTTTCATAGTATGAAGCATCTCATAGTGAAAGAAAATCTGGTGCTTAAAGAGGTAAGCACTTGCATATAATGTGGATTTTAGTTGATAAGCATTCAACATACTCAGCCTAAGTATGTTTTATAATTACCTAATACATACATATATCAATATCTATCTACAGGATAGATAGATAGATAGATTGTATTTTTGTATTTCTGAATGTCAGACTTGTCTGTTAGTTCTAAACAGAATAGAACAGTAAACAAGAAGCCATCAAATGAAGTGTATCCGTATTCAGTAGGTCTTGTTCTATCACATAAATGCATTAAGGGCATTTTATAGCTTCTTGGAGTGAGTGAAACAGAAAGATGTAGTACATGCTGCAGTTTACCCTTTGGCCCGGCATTGTCAAGGTGCAGAGAGTTTATAGTTAATGAGATCGTATAAAGGAGGCTGTAGAGGATTGAACATACTCATCCACTTATTATTTTTTGCTCATGAGACAATGTGCCATACAATCCCTAGTTGACTAATGACCATATTATGGTCAGTGAAATAGTTGGCATAGCCAGATCTCAGAGAGTAAAGAATTGATATTTCCTTTACGCATCTCTGATATCCTTATGTTGAACCTTAAGGCTGTGCAATTGGATTAAGATGCATGGGGAAATCCATGGTTATATTACTGAATGAGTCTCAGTGGTATTTTACTGCATAAATCTTCTTGCTTGGAAAACTAGCTATTGTTTTTCTTAATTTTCACTTGAGGCTAAGTAATGGTAAGGTATCCTCATTATGATGGACAGCCTGATATAGGTTTCTTGCAGCATTAGAAAAGTTCTTAGGCCTTTTCTTGGCTGCATATATAGATTATAAAACATCTGAAAATGCCTCAATATTGAATTTGTCTATGGAGAATTTTATTTTTCTGGAAGAAAAAAATATAGGCAAGGTTTTTCTTTCAGTTTTAACATATATTATACTGGCATCTAAAAGGTTTATTTTCTATAAGATATCTCAATGAATTTGAGTAAAAGATCTCATAGCAATCATGAAAAGCAGCAATTTAAATTTATAATGATAATAATAATAATTAGAGCTGGATGAATACTAAAATATTTGGTTTCAGATTATTTGAGCCAAATAATTTCCATTATTCGTGTACTCAATAACAGACCCAATGCAATTCAATGGGAAACTTGAATAATTGTTTGGAGGACCTTGGAAGTAGGTATATAAACTGAGTGACGTCACTGCACATCACTGTCAGTCTCTGCCTGAAGCCACAGTGCGCAAACATGTCCTGTGCCCACGCGCTGTGACTTCAGTATGTAGCAGAGCTGGAATTGTTGTGGGGATTACGTCAGAACTGGATGTTTGGGGTTAATAAATGGGTGAAAGAGGGTGCTGTTTTTTGTATTTTATGTCAAATAAAGGATTTTTTTGGTGTTTATCTTTATTTCTTTTCGCTTACAAATTAGTAATGGGGGTCCTCATAGATGTTTCACATTACTAATCTCTGAGCTGTCATTAACCCCATAGTACCCTGATTGCCACTGCCACATGGCAATCGTGATGAGCCAGATAAAGTGCCAGGGTTTGTTGGATCTATTGAATGCGGCAATTGTGGGTGGCTGCACTCTGCTATTTTTAGGCTGGGGGGCCCAATAACCATGGGCCTCCCCAGTCTGAGAATACCAGCACTCACTGCTGGGTTCATCATGGCTGGCTATCAATATTTGGGGGCACGACAAGCTGTTTTTAAAAATTATTTATTTATTTTAGCCCCTTAATGACCGCAGACGGTAAAATTACATCCTAGTGGTCATAGTGTTAATCCCCACGAGCTGCTGCAAGCACCTTTCGGCAATCAGCACACATGTTGATTTCTAAAGCTGACATGTGTGCCTGCTAGGCATGAGTGGAATCGTGTTCCATCCATGCTTTTTAATCTCTTAAATGGCGCTGTCGATATGTGACAAAGCCATTATAATCGCGATCATGCTAAAACTTTACTTACAGGCCGATACTGGAAGTCATGTGATGTCATGACGCGGATCCGGTGGTTGCAATGGTAGCACAGGGTCATGTGATGACTCCTGTAGCTCACATGACTCAGGTCCTGTAAGAAACAGCCGAATACAACAGATGATCATATCTCTGGTCTAAGCAGTGCTGCTCTATCAGGAGAAATTAATGGAGTGATCAGACAGCGGATCGATTTAGCCCCCTAGGGGTACTAGTAAAATAAAAAAAAGTTAAAAAAAAGTTTTGAAAAATTAAAAAAATAAAAAAAAGTTCAAATCACCCCCCTTTTGCCCCATTAAAAATTAAAGGGTTAAAAAATAAAAAATATACACACATTTGGTATTGCTGCATTCAGAAATGCCTGATCTATCAAAATATAAAATTAAGTAAACTAATCGGTAAACCGCATAGCGGCAAAAAAATTCCAAATGCCAAAATTACGTTTTTTGGTTGCCACAAATTTTTTGCAAAATGCAATAATAGGCGATCAAAAATGGTACCATTAAAAATATCAGCTCCAGGCGCAAAAGATAAGGCATCACTGAGCCATAGTTCCAAAAAAATGAGAACGCTATGGGTTGCAGAATATGGTGCAAAATGTATGCCATTTTTTTCGGGCAAACTTCTGATTTTTTTTTTAACCCCTTAGGTAAAAGTAAACCTATTCATGATTGGTGTCTACAAACTTGCACCGACCTGAGGCATCACACCGACATATCAGTTTTACCATATTGTTAACACAATGAATAAAAAATCTCAAAAATCATAGTGCAATCACACTTTTTTGAAATTTTTCCGCATTTTTTTGCCTTTTCCTAGTATGCTATATGGTAAAATTCATGGCTTAATTTAAAATAACAGCTCGTTCTGCAAAAAAACAAGCCCTCACATCACCATATTGACTTAAAAATAAAAAAGTTACGTCTCTCGGAAGAAGAATGGCGAAAAAAACCCAGGAAAAAGCAAAATCGGCTGGTCATGAAGAGGTTAAAAAAAGCCTCATGGAGTCCTTTTAATTTTGATAGACAGTCAAGATAAGCACAAGGCTAAGGGCTGCAGCCTCTAGTCATACAATTTATCGGTGTTGAGTATCATAATTTTTTAGTTGTTTATATATTTTTACACCAGGATAGAGACACACACAACATCTGTGATTGTTTGCACTTAGACACATTGTCATCCAAGGTGGGGGTGCAGTGTATTAATTGCTTATATGTATATATAAATAGACTGATGGAGATAGATAGATGATAGATGGATATATGATAGATGGATAGATAGATAGATAGACAGAGATAGATAGATGGATAGATAGATAGATGGATAGATAGATAGATAGATGAATAAATAGATAGAGGGATAGATATAGATAGACAATAGATAGATAGATGAATAAATAGATAGATAGATAGATAGATAGATAGAGGGATAGATATAGATAGATAGGTAGATAGATGAATAAATAGATAGATAGATAGATAGATAGAGGGATAGATAGATAGATAGATAGGTAGATAGATGAATAAATAGATAGAGGGATAGATATAGATAGATAGATAGATAGATAGATAGATAGATTGATAGAGGAATAGATAAAAAAAAATGAATGAAGCACACCAATTTGCAAAGAATTCAGACCTGTATTGTCCCATAGGTGTATAAGCAAAATTTCAATCCCTAAGGCCCTGTGCCCACGCTGCGTATTTTGATGCTGATTTTGACGAAGATTTTCAGAAATCTGCAGCAAAATCCGCATGTCCATTGTGAAGCCAGCAAAGTCTATGAGAAATCAGAAGTGCTGTGCCCACGTCAAGTATTTTTCCCTTGGGTATTTGGTGCAGATATCTTTTTTTCTGCACCAAATCTGCACCAAATACATAAGGGAAAAATAAGCAACGTGGGCACAGCACTTCTGAATTCTCATAGACCTTGCTGGCTTCACAATGGACATAAAGATTTAGCTGCAGATTTCTGAAACTACGCGTCAAAACTACACAGCGTGGGCACTGGGCCTAAGGATCTTTCTCAAACACTGCACTAAAAAGAAAAAATAGGACATATGGGCTAATAAAGTCCACCTTTAACATTTATTTTGGAATGTTAGCTCCTTTTTGTTGGATAGATAGATAGATAAATAGATAGATGAATAGCTTTGAGATTGAGTTAGATCTTTTGGATGTCTATCATGCATAGATTTCCTGCTGTTCCTTTTTGCGTTTCCTACAGCATTAGAGCTCATGTTATTTTTCCATGTTGTCTTGAACATAACATTTTGGCAGTCTCCAAGTGCATCAGCTTTTTTAGCATAATAGCCACTTTACTTAAACTGTACTAAAGATCATCTATATATGTAATTGTCTAATTCTGTCTGTCTGTAACGGAAATCCCGCATCGCCGATTGGTTGCACCAGCCGCCCGTGACCAGTTAGCGACAGGCACAGTCCGGCCACAAATTGGTGCGGGATTTGAACCACATTTCGCCTATTCGTCGCACACAGACACCGCCGCACACAGATACCTCCGCACACAGACACCGCCGCACACAGACACCGCCGCACACAGACACCGCCACACATAGACACCTCCACACACAGACACTGCCGCACACAGACACCATCACACACAGACACCATCACACACAGACACCGCCACACACAGAATCCTCTATACACCCCAGCAGCCTCTATATACACCCTAGCAGCCTTAATATACACCCCAGCATATACACCCCAGCAGCCTTTATATACACCCCACAAGCCAAAGCCTCTATACACCCCAGCAGCAGCCTCAAGAACACAGTAAAAATGAAAAAAAAAATGATTATACTCACCTTGCACTTTCTTTTTTCATACTCTGTAGTACTTTCTCCCTCCCCTCGCTGGCCCTGCAGGCTGGGAGATGTGGCTGCTTCCTATTTCCTCCTTGGCATGTCTTGCCCATCTCTCTGCTTAGCTGCCTCTGGATTCGATGTGGGTGTTGCTGAGGGAGTGGGGCAGGCAGGCCTCTTAGATACCCGACTGCAGCCTTAGCAACATGACACAGACTGTAACAGAACCTGTGTTAGGGCTCATGCGCACATAACTGCTGATATTCTGGAGCGACTTAACAGCACATGTGTGCTTCAAATCACTGCAGAAACACTGCATAATGGATGCAGTTTTTTTGTAGAAAAAAGTCGATTTCATGCACTATGGCTGCTGCCCCCACCATAGAATGATGGAGTACGAGCCCTTTATGGGCAAGTAGTCCCTAACTGAGGGTCTAGGTTGGAGGAGAAGGAATGGAGCGGTGTCCGGCAGCTGTTTTGTACCAAGGGGCACATGATTAAAGTTTGTTTAAAAAAAAAAAAAAGAGGAGGGATTGTGGAATGTGGCAGGGGGCGCCCTGGTGTTAATGGGCTGGTTAGGGCTTGGGCCCCTCCCCCTCCCCTGCATGGTGCTCACCCTATAGTTGGTGGGTTTATGGTTTAGCCCTTGGGCTTATAGGTTCCCCCACCCCCGTTTTCTTCCTCTTCCGGCATCGGCTGACGAGAGCTCCCCACCCACCCTCCCTGTTTGTGGTTTCAATTTGCTAACGATTATGATACAAGTCACAGCAGGCGGTATTTTCAACAGTTAAGGGACCGAGGACGCACATGCCAGGACGCACATGCCCTCCAGGAGCTGGAGGGGCAACCGTTTCGGTTCAAAGAGAGATGTCACTCACGTGTTGAGTGGAAGTTGGTTAAAACAAGTTTAAGGTTAAAATAAAGCTGTGGCCGACCCCGTCCACTAAAGGTTATGAAGTTGTAGTTGTTATTTCTGCGCCGGGACACATGGGTACGGGTTGTGAGCTTGTTCATGTCATCAGTCAGAGTGGGAGCTGCATCCAAAGCGCACAAATTAATTGACATGCTGCATTTTTGAACGCACGGATTTGGGTGAAAATTTTAGCACCCAAATCGCTGCGTTCATAAAAGCAACGTGCACATGGATTATGCACATTCTACATAGATTGTGCAGGGGACACAGGACGCATGCATTTACGCTGCGGTGCATTACACAGCGTAAATGCATGCAATTACGCAATGTGTGCATGAGCCCTAAGAGAGCAAATGGAGGGGAAAGGGGAGATTTAGCAAATGCAGGGGAAAATAATGACTGCGGCGTGATGGTATGATGTGTGTGTGCGGCGGTGGGTGCTGACGCTGGCCCTGTGTAGTTCACTCATGTTTACTAAACAAGTGTGATGTAATTCAGTCACGTTTCCTGGACAAGTTCTGTCAGTCATAGTGCCACGTAGTTCAGTCACGCTTACTCAACACGTTCTGTCAGTTACAGTGTGACATACTTCTGTCAGGTTTATTGAATACGTTCTGTCAGTCACAGTGCAACATAGTTCAGTCACGCTCACTGCGCTGAACAGATACTTCTTTACTGTACGCTATCACGATTAACGCTTCATGTTTTCCAATGGGTCATAAGCAAAAATACGCCACTGAGGATTACAGAAAAGCAATTTGTAAGACCATATTTGTAAGACCATGTGCACACGCTGAACATATGGTGAGTTTTTTTACTTCAGTATTTGTAAGACAAGACCAGGAGTGGGTATAAGATACAGAAGTGGTGCCCATGTTTCTATTCTACTTTTCCTCTGATTGTTCCACTCCTGGTTAACTTACAAATACTGAGGTAAAAACTCACCAGATACTCACCGTGTGCACATGACCTTACAAATACTGAGGTAACAAAATCACCAAATACTCAACGTGTGCACATGGCCTTACAAATACTGAGGTAAAAAGGTCAGCAAATAATAATATGTGCATGTATCCTTACAGCAGAGCATGTCAGCTGAATGATGGAGGCACATGCCTCTTAGTGCGTACGTGTTTGGCAGTTTTCTCATGTACCGGAGACATGTACACACGTGGACCTATGTATTCCTAATGGTTTGGACACACGTAAGTATTTTGGAACGGAACGTGTGTCCGTTCCGTAGTTACCTGTGTCCGTGTGTTTCTCACGCTGACATATCCGTTTTTCTCCTGCATCACGGGTGTCACAAGGCCCGCACCCGTACCACACAAATGTAGTGTGGATGTGGTCCCGTGTGACACGCGCCGGAGAAAGCTCATGTGTCAGAGAAAAAAATAACAAACCTTTACTCACCTTCTCCAGCCCTCCTGTCTCTGCCGCTGCTGTCACTTGCTGCCGACCGCCGCTCATTATGCTCATTTAATATTCACTTCACTGCGGCCGGAAACAGCAGCAGCGGGGAGTCGGCAGGGCTGGAGACCAAAGATCAGTACCCTGGACAGCAGCAAGGACCACGTGAGTATGCAAATTATCGGTTCTCCGTGTGTTATCGCGGATAGCACACTTTAGAACACACGTGGGCCACACGTACCAGAGACACGTACTTACCAAACGCAACACGCAGGGAAAATACGTGTCTCGCGGCACGTGCGTGATTTTCACGTACATGTGACAGAGGCCTTAATGAATTTGGTACATCTTACTCCAGCAGTCTTCTTCAAGGCTCACATGTAAAACAAAAGACTTGATAATTGGGGCCTTCTTTGCATAGCATTTTTAGTATTTGAGTGCAAAATTAATTTTTACTCATATAGCAAATTGTATTGTGTATTGTGTTATTGTGACCAGTATGATTATATTTTGGATTGTACGGCACTGGTATGTTCAAACTGTTTGGTGCTATGCTGGCATATCAGCACTATTGATCTGTATGAAAGTATGATTTTGGCATTGTATAACAATCTTATTTGTTCATTCATAGTGTTTTTTATGGACACAGTGTAGCAATGTTATTTCAGAACAGAATGGCACTATATACAAGTGAATGTAGTCATTTGTGCACCATGCTTACATGTTATGTTTGTTCACACTATTCCTGCTTGAAGCAGGGCATCATTAAAAGTGTCTCATGGGAATTGAGATAAAGAAAATTAATAGTATGACTAAATGACAGGGAATTACTATGCCAAGTAAACTATTTGTGAGGTGAGCTGCAGCTAATAAAACAGAGCTTTACCTCTGATCCCGGATATGTCTGTGATCATAGTCAGCTGGAAAGACCATTATTTCTGACATACAGGGAAGGTATGTGGCTGCAGCCAATAAGACAACCCATTAGCTTTGGTAATGTGGCTGGAGATATAGAAATGCTGCTTTACCTCTGATATATAGTCTAAATGAAGCTGCAGTAACGTGCTCCATTTTCATACAAGTGCATCTCAATAAATTAGAATATCATCAAAAAGTTAATTTATTTCAGTAATTCAATACAAAAAGGGAAACACATATATTATATAAAGTCATTACACACAGAGCGATCTATTTCAAGTGTTTACTTCTGTTAATGTTGATGATTATGGCTTCCAGCCAATGAAACTCCAAAAGTTATTATCTCAGAAAATTAGAATATTATATAAGACCAACTGAAAAAATTATTTTAAACTCTGAAAAGTCTGTACAGTAAATTCACTCAATACTTGGTCAGGGCTTCTTTTGCATGAATTGCTGCATCAATGCGACGTGTGATGGTGGCAGGGGTGGGATTCAGCCAGTTCTGTCCAGTTCGGGCGAATCTGTTGTTAAAATAACAGCCGGTTCCCCGAACTGGCAAGAATTGGCGTCCATGACCCGGTTCCCTGTATTCATTTGTATCGGCGTCTTTAAGATACCGATACAAATGAGTCCCTTTACCTACATGCACGCCGCACTTCCGGGTTCAGTGGAGCCAGTTTGCTCTCTGACCCAGCGTCTGGCTGCATGATGATGCTGCAGAGGTCATGGCAGCGTGGTGAGATTACCTCACCACGCTGCCGCCTGTCAGCATCAGTATGCAGAGTGCCGCAGAGGATAACAGAGGAGAGGCCGCCGACATTAGGAGCAGGCAAGCGCTCTGAGGAGGCCATATGAGATGGGAACCTGCAGTGGGGTGGGGGCCACGTGGGGTGGTAGCCTGCAGGGGAGTGGAAGCCACATGGAATCTGCATGGGAGCCTGCAGGGGAGTGGAGGCCGCATGGAATCTGCATGGAAAAAGAGGCCGCATGGTATCTGAATGGAAAAAGAGGCCGCATGGAATGGAATCTGTATGGGATGGGATTTGTATGGGATGGGATCTGTATGGGATGGGATCTGTATGGGATGAGATCTGTATGGGGAAGGTTGTCGATTCCAATATTTTCAAACATTGTAGAAAAACTTTCATACAGTATGCTAAGTAAATAAGTGACTGACACCGACTGAAACAACTGGTACTTGATAGAAAAGTAAAGATATAGGAAGGGTAAGAAGGGGAATTTTTTAATATTAATTACTTGTATTTTGTGGTTGAGAAAAGTGTGTGAAAATGGGTGTGGCTAACAAATAGGGTGTTGTTACAGAATGGGGCGTGGTTTCAAATGGGCGGGGTTTACAGATAACCTGTTAAAAATTTGAATTCCACCCCTGCATGAAGGCAATTAGCCTGTGGCACTGCTGAAGTGTTATGGAAGCCCAGGTTGTTTTAATAGCAGCCTTCAGCTCATCTGCATTGTTGGGTCTGGTGTCTCTTGTCTTCCTCTTGACAATACCCCATAGATTCCCTGCAAGATTTAGGTCAGGCGAGTTTGCTGCCAATCAAGTACAGTGATACTGTGGTTATTAAACCAGGTACTGAGACTTTTGGTGGTGTGGACATGTGCCAAGTCCTGCTGGAAAATGAAATTTGCATATCCAAAAAGCTTGTCGGCAGAGGAAAGCATGAAGTGCACTAAAATTTCCTGGTAGACAGCTGCTCTGACTTTGGTCTTGATAACACACAGTTAACCTACACCATCAGATGAGATGGCTCCCTAAACCATCACTGATTGTGGAAACTTCACACTAGACCTCAGGCAGTTTGGATTGTGGCCTCTCCACTCTTCCTCCTGACACTGCGACCTTGATTTCTAAATGAAATGCAAAATTTATTTTCATCTGAAAACAATACCTTGCACCACTGAGCAACAGCCCAGTTTTTTTTCTCCTTGGTCCAGGTAAGACACTTCTGGCATTGTCTATTGGTGAGTGGCATGACACCAGGATTCCGACAGATGTAGCCCATGTCCTAGATGTGTCTGTGCTTGGGGACTCTTGAAGCTCTGACTCCAATAGCAGTCCACTCCTTGTGAATCTACTCGAAATTTTTTAATGGTATTTTCAAAACAATCCTATGAAGGCTGCAGTTATCCCGGTTGCTTGTGCATCTTTTTCTACCACACTTTTTCCTTCCACTCAACTCTCCATTAATATGCTTGGGTATAGCACTCTGTAAACAGTTAGCTTCTTTTGCAATGACCTTTTGTGGCTTACCCTCCTTGTGGAGTGCATCAATTACTTTCTTTTGGATATCTGTAAAGTCAGCAGTCTTCCCCATGATTGTGTAGCCAATTGAACAAGACTAAGGGACCATTTTAATCGCTTAGGAAGCCTTTGTATTTTTTTTGTGGTAATTAATCTAATTTTCTGAGATAATGACTTTTCGGTTTTCATTGGATGTAAGTCATAATCATCAGCATTAACAGAAAAAAAACACATGAAATAGATCACTTTGTGCGTAATGACTCTATGTAATATATGGGTTTCCTTTTTGTATTGAATTACTGAAATAAATTAACTTTTTGATGATATTGTAGTTTATTGAGATGCACTTGTATATTACAAGGATTATTTCTTCCTACAGTTATAGTTGCAGATCAGCACATTTCCTCATACAGATGTAGCAAACTTTTACCTGACATGTACGGCATTACATGTCAAGACGATGAATTGTGCAGCACATATTGGCTTAAACATATATTTTTAAAATAAAAGTCAAATATTTTAACATTTGCTCTCTTATTTAAAATATGATGTGTTTACTTGCATATCAAAGTTACTCTTTTACATGTTAAAGAAGAAACCTTCTGATTTTGACATGTGATCTGAGTATTTCATTTTTAGTTTATATACAATATCCTAATGAGAGATAACGCATTTACTGGCTTGAAATGGTTACTAAAAAGAATGAGAAATTTCCATGTCATAGATTTGAAACCAACAGACACAGTGCAGAGAATTACAGCTATGAGGAGAGTCTTTACCAATGGTATCATCTGTGCTTCAGCTCCCATGTGAGGGACTATCATTACTGCCCTGTACATTTCTATGTTTACGGCTAAACACATCTTAAAAACTGTGTGCTACATTTTAAGTTACTTGTTTCTTAAGATATTTTCAAAAAATACTTTCAGGGTTCCTAATTTGTGGACTTACAGCTATTTCCAGAACAGTAATCCACTCCACTAAAATATTTTAGCATAAAAGCATGAGAATATAAGTATTGTGTTTTGTGTTGAATTTCCGGTTACTACAGCATAGAGACAATGGACTGGTTTGCATTGGTCTAAAGTTACATATTGTTGTGGGATAAATTGTTTGAATATCTAATTAATAATAATTAACTGTATTATCTAAAAAGAGAATTATTCTGATTATCATCACAGACAGGTAACTCATTTATGGGCATGGGCAACATGGTGCCTCAGTGGATAGCACTTTAGTTATTGCTTTACAGTGCTGTGGTCTTTTGTTAAAATCTTACCAAGCATGACATCTGCAAGGAGTTTGTTACTCCCATGCTTGTGTGAGTTTACTCTGGGTACTTTGGTTTCCTGCCACACTCCAAACACATACTGATAGGGAATTTAGATCTCATTATTCACTATGAAACACAGCTCAGATCCATCTTGCGTAAATTAGAGTGACTGCAATTGTACTTGTAACAGATTACAGCTAGTGATGAGTGATCACTACCATGCTTGGGTGCTTGGCAGTCATAACGAGCAGTCGGACACTCGAACAGTTGCGACTCGAGTGCCCAAGTATAATGGAAATCAATAGGGAACTTGAGCATTTTGCGATGAACTCTTCCAAACAATCCCCTATTGACTTCCATTATACTCGAGTACTTGAGTCATGCCTACCTGAGCATCTAACTGCTCTTAATGAGTACCAAGCAGTCTATCATGGTAGTGCTCGCTCATCACTAATTACAGCTGCTTATTGAAGTCCAAGGGGAGGAGGACTAAGAAGGGGAAGAGTTAGAGAAATCACCAACACCTTCTGCTTTCTAGTAATTGTTTTATCCCAACCTAAAGCTAGTTTCTTGTTATACTGATTTGAACAAATGAATGATGGATCTGCATGCTGCTGTTATTTATGAGTATGTGCTACATAGACACAGAAGAGCAATAATGCCTTAGGTCTGTTTGTGCTGTGAGGGCGATATAATGAGTTTCTACTCACTAGCTCAGAGGCAACTGGAAATTAGGGTTGGAGCCTACTGAAAGAAAAACATGTTTAGAATGCAAAATACTAATTACAGTTTGGCCAGAATATTGTAATTCACCCAATGAACATAAACAAATACAGTAATTAGCTATGCTTCATGTGTAGCTCTGTGATAATTATTACAATGCAGTTCCAACACTGTATCATTTATATTATTTATTATGCACTGTAGCATCAGTCACCTGACCATTATTAATTGCTTTACACCAAATTGGACTCTTCAGTTCCCTTCACACATCACCTTGAATGTTTAATCACTCAATATACTTTTAGCATTTTATTTATCAAATCTGTTTTCATTAAAATTTTTAATAAGTTAACAGAACAATGTTTGCTGCAGACATAGAGGTGATATTCATAGTAATTAGAACAAGACATTGCAATTATAATGTACAAAAGCATATGTACTGTACATCAGATACAAGTGAAAAAAATGTTTGTCGTTTTTAGAAAGTTCATCTGATTTCTTAGCAAACTTTCTTGAGGATCTACGAACATCAGTACACAATATTAATCTGAAACACAGTATATGAATACACTATTTTGTAGATATAACAACAGATAGAATGAAGAACTGGGGGGGTTGTCCTGAGAGAAGGAGCTGGTACTATGAAAAGACTTAAAGGGCTCATTCCCTTTCAGTAAATGTCCACAGCTTCAGCATTGTGCTCACCTTCTCCAGGTGAGTCTGAAAGTCAAAAGGAATACAACTAGTGATGGGCGAGCTCGAACTGTAAAGTTCGGGGTCCGTATCGAACACATAGTGTTCGTGCACACAATCCCGAACACAAGCTTTCCTGGGAAGCTCGTGTTACAGTTTGGGTCCAGTTCATGTCTGGAGGCTGTAAAAAAAGCACATTATTAAAAAACATTATGATATACTTACAGGTCCCGCGATGCGTCCTGCAGACTCTGTCTCCCAGCCGCTTCTGCTTCCGCGTCCAATCATTGCAGTTCCCCTGGGTAACCACCACTGACTAAAGGACCTTTCATGACGTCATAGCCATATGAACAGTCTGGTGTGAATGTTCTACAGACATTGACTTACTGACTGGTCACATGGCTATGATATCATGGAAGGTCCTGTTAACTTCTGGGGGTATTCACACCAGTGCTCATCACTCAGCAGTCTTCAGCTGTTTTTGATTGTGTTCGCGGTGACATCAGGTTCAACCGAGTCGATTGCTCATTAACTCGATTGAACTTTGACTGTTACTGTGCAAGTTTGGCATCACATAACCTGGCACGGCACACACTCTCCCAACAGGAGCGGGTTGACTGTATGTATTTCCATGCAGCTGAGGCGCTCCTGTCAGGAGAGTGTCAGGCCATGCGGAGTGATGCAATGCGAGACTCGCACGAGTCATATGCAAGTGGAATTATACCCTCAGTATCAGCTTGCATCTCCCTCTGTAAAGTCGCTTGTCTTTACAGAGCGATGAAGCAGAGCTGGCAATGCTTTTCCTGCTTCTCGCTCTGAATATATCTTAACAGAGTGATGAAGCAGAGCTGACATTGCTCTACCTGTGGACTATATCGGACTAAGGATTTTTTTTATAATAAAGATGGAGTCTCTAAATGTTTTTTTTTATTTCTAATAAAAAAAAAGTTCTATGTGTTGTGTTTTTTTCACTGTTTACTAGAAATGTATGGTGGCCATGTCTAATTTCGCGTGACACTATAAATTTCGGGCTTAGTACCAACTAAGAATACAAAGCTGATATTACTAACCCCTTTAACTACCCAGTGTGCCACAGCCATCAGGGCCCCTGGATGAGCCAGGTAAAGTGCCTGGAAATGGCGCTAAGACACAATGCACCATATCCAGCGGCAGCTGCAGGCTGTGGTTTTTAGTGTGGGGGGCCCAAAATGCTTGGGCCTTACCACGCTGAAAATATCACACTTTTTTTTTTTATTATTTTTTTAAATAATAAAAAAAAAAATTAATGAGCTTCCTGTATTTTGATTGCCAACATTAAAGCCAGGCAGATGGGGTGGCAGCCTGTAGCCGTCTGCTTTATTTGTGCTGAGAATCAAAAATACAGCGGAGAGCTACGTCTTTTTTTTAAATTATTTATCTATTTTTTACACTACTATATGTGTGAGGGTCCCAATAGCCACTCACAGACGTTGTCATGCAGAATGGGCGTCTGTGATTGACTATTGGAGTAACCTGTAATCTGTCCAATCATTCTAGATGCTAGAATGTATGGGCTGGTTTCAGGTTACTCCAGCATCCAATCACAGATGCCCACTCCGTTATTATTTTCAGTCTACTTTTATTTGATATTAAAAGAAGTCATTCAGCAGTTTTACCATTCTAAAATACTGACAGCATTTGAAACATATCAATAAGTAGCGAGATTCAAAGTTTTAATGTCCCTCACGCTGTGATCATAAGTGTTCAATGTTGCTCTCTTGGCTCTCTACACTAAATGCTTCCCAACCCCTTCTCTCCACTAATAGTAGCCCCCTAATTAGAAGTTTCAGCCCTAGCTCAAAGAATAAAGAATTTAATGAAGAGATGAAAGCCAAGACACTCCACATGAAATGATCAACCACTGGGCACCAGTGTTCACATGTTAATCTAAGGGAGCAGATTGGTGGATATCTGCTGTGTGCATAAGCAAATATGTGTATGAGTATGGATGTTCATACTCTCATGATTGATATCTAGGTGAGCATACTAGTGCATGTCTGCTTACACGAGAGGATGCCAGGATGAGCAATTAAAATTCAGCAGGCTGGATCCATCTCTTCCCTCACATCATCTGTCAGGGAAAGATTGAGAAGACCAACCTTTCCATGACACCCCATAAAATTTAGACTGTCTTCCAATCCTACTGATATGAATAGGTTTTGTGGACTTTAATCTAATATGAATCTAGACTTTATAGATAGTCTGGATATGCGTTCAAGCATACTACACATGTGGAGGTTGCAGTAATACACAGAGGTCCTTTTAACGAAATGCTAGTATTGAAGTGCTTAGTCTCAAAAACAATTAAAAGTTGTTGTAATGATAATGACGTAAAATTGCTATTCTACTCTCTGTATCTATATGTAAATTGTGACCCCAAATCATCAAGACAGATGAGTTTCTCAGTGGCCTTGAGGGAGAGTGTAGGGGTAAGCCTTTCAATGAATCAGGAGTGTCTCACAAGTCACATATGCCTCTGTGTAACACAACAGATATCTGTCTCCAATTAATGACTAGAGTAAGATTCCTGTTGTAGGGAATGCCGCATGAATTAGACAAGCTGTGGTATGTCGTCTCCACTGTGCCCCATCCCTCCATAGCTCTGTCCAGTTTCTTTGTTTGTGAGAAAAGGGTGTGACAATGGCAAAAGTAGCAAAGTTAGTGAACAACTTTGTGATGTTCCAAAATGCACTGTTGAAGGGACCTGTGTGGTTTATGCAAACTTGAGTAAACTATGACCAGCACCTACTGAAATAGAAGTAGAATGTCTCTGATTTATGAGATTTCTACTACATATGTAATATTGTAACCAGCCAAGAAACACTACATACACACGTGGTCCAAACTGTTGATACTCCTCGTATAATGAAAGAAAAACCCACAATGGTCACAGAAATTACTTGAATCTGACAAAACTAATAATAAATAAAAAAATCTACGAAAATGAACAAATGAAAGTCAGACATTGCTGCTTTTCTGCTTCCACAATATTTTTTACAAAATAAAACTCATGAAACAGGCCTGGACAGAAATGATGGTTCCTCCTTAACTTAATATTTTAATATTTGGTTGCACAATCTTATGAGGCAATCACTGCAATCAAACGCTTCCTGTAACTGTCAATGAGATTTCTGCACCTCTCGACAGGTATTTTGGCCCACTCCTCAAGAGCAAACTGCTCCAGTTGTCTCCTGTTTGAAGATGCTCAATAGGATTTAGGTCAGGCCATTCTTGAGTGTTTTTAGCTGTGTGCTTTGGGTCGTTATCCTGTTACAAGACCCATGACCTGCAACTGAGACCAAGCTTTTTGACACTGGGCAGGGCATTTCTCAGTAGAATACCTTGATAGTCTTGAGATTTCATTGTACCCTGCACAGATTCAAGACACCCTGTGCCAGATGCAGCAAAGCAACCCCAGAACTTAACAGAGTCTCCTCCATGTTTCACAGTAGGGACAGTGCTCTTTTCTTGATATGCTTAATTTTACCATCTGTGAACATAGAGCTGATGTGCCTTGCCAAAAAATTCAATTTTTGTCTCATCTGTCCATAGGACATTCATGTCCTATGGACAGATGGACAAAATGGAAATATGTATCTTGCACAAGTGAATGAACCTCAGTTTATACTGTCATTGTTTCTCTAGCTCTATTGATAGTGAAATTGACGTTATATTAAACTTTAGTTACAGAACTTTTTTGGCTTTGTGGAAACTAATTATTCAATTAAAATTCCTGTTTTTGTTAAAAATAATATTAAAACGAATCTATCACCAAGTTTTTGCTATGTATTCCAAGAGCAGCATGATGTAAGGACTGAGACCCTAATCCCAGCAATGCATCCCTTTTTGGCACTTTGATATAATCACTCTTTTCCCAGCTATAAAATGGGGAGCCCCGTATAAGCCCACCAACACCACTGAGAGGCAGCATTTTGTGTAAACTGCTCATAGACAAAACTCTGCTAATTAATGGTGGTGTGAGAGGTTAAACAGAGAAGCAAGACTAGAAGGCACAAGACTCCTAGTTCTATAGTGATAATATCCTGCTGATAAAACATTTATTTTATTTAAATTGTCTCTTCAGGGAGAAAGGAGACGAACTCTAGTGCCACTTATTGGAAGTAGCAATCCTCAAAGTCAAAAGTGACTAATTAATGAGCCTTTTCATATCAAATAGGATTTATACCAGATCAGAACTTCAATTTACAGACATGGTATTTCGGGATGATTGCACCTCATCAGTGCAAAGAGGAGCATTGTAGCTTTACGACTTCTCATTAGCAGCCAGATTCATTTGTGAGTCTCCACTAATAGAAAAGTTTTCCCCTTAGATCCCACTAGAGCTTCTCATACAGCCAGATCTGATACTGTGCACTGATGAGGGGCAATCACCCTGAAACACCGTGTCTGCAAATTGAGTTTCTGATCTGGCATAAATCTTAAGTCATATGCAAAGGCTCATTAAAAGGCCACTTTTGACTTTGAGAATTTCTACTTCCAATAGGTGGCGCTAGAGTTCATCGCCTTCCTCCCTGATAATTTGAATATTTCCCAGAGATGAGATGCATTGAAGCTATAAGACTCCTCACTGGAAGCCAGATTGGTTTGACAGTCTCCGCAAGGAGAAACGTTTTTCCCTTAGACCCTGATTTTATTTAGCCCTTCACGACTAGCCAATTTTGAGCTTTCCGGGGTTTTTTCACCATTCTTCTTCCAAGAGATGTAACTTTTTTATTTTTCAGTCATTCTGGTCATGTGAGGGCTCATTTTTTGTAGAACAAGCTGTACTGGCTGTAAATAAAACCAGAGTTTTACCATATAGTGTACTGGAAAATGGAAAAAAATTCCAAATGCGGAAAAACAATTTTTGAGATATTTTATTCACTGTATTCACTATATGGTAAAACAGATGTGTGCGTGTGATGCCTGATGTCAGTACAAGTTCATAGACACCAAATATGTATAGGTTTACTTTTATCTAAGGAGTTAAAAAAAATCTGAAGTATGTCTAAAAAAAAGTGGTGTATGTTTTGCGCCATTTTTCGTGACCCATAGAGTTTTAATTTTTCGGGATTTATGGCTCAGTGATGGATTAATTTTTGTGTCTCGAGCTAACGTTTTTAATGGTACCATTTTTGCGCAGATGCTACTTTTTGATCGCCTGTTATTGCCTTTTGCGCAAACTCTGCGGTGACCAAAAAACTTAACTTTGGCATTTGGAATTTTTTGCTGCTACACTGTTTACCGATCAAATGATATGATTTTATATTTTGATAGATCGGGCATTTCTGAACGCGGCGATACCAAATATGTGTTTATTTGTTATTTTGTTAACCCTTTAATTTTCAATGGGGTGAATGGAGAATGATTTGAACTTTTAGGTTTTTGTATTTTTTTTTCAATATTTCAAAAAAAATGTTTAAACTATTTTTTGTTTTAGTAGTTCCCCTAGGAGACTATAAGGATCAGCAGTCTGTTTGCTCATTTATTTCTCTCGATCAGAGCAGCACCGCTCAGACCGGGAGAAATGATCATCTCTTGTAACAACCAGTACTCGGTGGTTTCTTACAGAACCTGAGTCATGTGAGCTTCAGGAGTCATCATATGACCCTGTGCTACCATGAGACCCATCGGATCCACTTGATCACGTCATGTGACTTCCGGTGGAGGCCTGTGAGTATTGGATTTCTGCGATCACCGTTAGTATAGAGCTGTCACATTTTGACAGCACCATTTAAAGGGTTAACAGGTAGCAATTCCACTCGTAACTGCAAGGCACACATGCCAGCTGTAGAAATCAGCTGACATATGCGCAGATTCCCGCCTGAAGCCCACAGCAGCAGGTGGGGATTAACACTATGACCACAGGGATGTAACTTTACTGCCTGTGGTCATTAAGGAGTTAACACAGCCTATTAAGTGACATATCATTGCAGTCATGGTCTCTGCCCATACATCATGGTGATCTCACATCACAGAGCAAAAAAATTAAATGAGGACAGATTGCCTCTAAATGTTTTATCCTTCAATATGTTGACTGATATGCAAGCCAGTTAATATAATATATGATAGCAGTATTTCAATTAAAGGTGTTTTATGGCTTTGTCTTTGATCCGTCAATAAAATATGATAAATGGGAGTTGGACCTCTAAGTCCATATTACCTAGTAGCTAAAACAGACAAACCACCAGTCTATACTGAGACTTTAATTTGTAAAGTAGAAATGGAAAAAGTCTGCTTGTTGATCAATACAATAGAGTTATAACGTGAAGAACATGGCTGTGGTTAATTTGCTCATTGAGAGCTCGGTGGAGTTTAGCACAGTAACAAGAAAAGTGGGAATTTCCACCAAAGTATTTATTTTACATCAATCTACCTTAAACAATCCACAGACAGAATAATTAGTTCTCTCAAGTAAGATAAATGTATTTTTAGGTGGCAGGTTAATTTCTTAAGAACTCGCAATCTCCCCTAGCAGTCAACCTATCTCCAGAGCACCTTGATTCAACAATAAGGAGACAACGGCCCCAATAATGATTGGACTGGTGTTTTAATTAATAAGTGTGTCGTCTCTGCTCAAACTAATTGGATTTTGAATAGAAACTGAAGAAGGATTGGTAAGACTTGCTGATACTTCTTCACTCTGTCTCATTACTGAATTTGAGACCCGTGCTTGTGTCTGCCATCTTCACAAATTCTTATCTCTCTTCCTCTACTATTATGTTATTATTAATTTGCATAAAAGTCCATTCAAGTACTTCAGGTTAATGGAGACAAACGATTTTCATGCACTTCTCGAAAGGAATTCACGAGCAATTTAATTTTAAGAGATTAAACTTTGATCCTGCTCAAAATCATTTTTTAGCCGTTTGATCAAATATTGCAGGTCACTTGGCTTTTTCTTCAGTTATAAAGCAATTAGTTAGAATGCAACGCTATCTCCTCAATCTCTTTTTCAGTTTTCATCCTGCAGTCACATTCATCATTGAAGCCCTCCATTTCCAAGCACCTAAATGCAATCTTTGAAGAAGATAAATACCCAATAGACACTGAAATGATGTCTTACTGTAGGCCATTGTGTTATAAGACAGATGTGTTAACCCTCTGGGCTGACAACATTTCATACATTACATCCCTCTATAATATAATGCAGCTTGTTTGGCAGAGAAGGCTTAATGCAGTGAACGACACTAGCCAGAGAGATGAACTCTTTGCAGATAGTGAAATCACTGTTTCCCAGAATACAGCTCATTTTACCACAGAGATCAATGGGGAGCATCAGATAATGCAGCCAAATAAAATTAACAAGCAAGCACTTTACAAATATTCATGCTTTGTATGCATATCATTAGGCAATGATGGATCCATGGCATGCATATCAGTAACATGACCACATTGTTTAATGGAATAAATAACTGCAGCCAGGACAAAGAAACAGTCAGATCAGTCTCCTGAGCAACCTGAAAGGGTTAAATCAAAGTCTAACAGGAAAATTCAACATAGCTCTAAATACATCTATCTATCAATCTATCTATATATCCATTATCTATCTATCTATCTATCTATCTATTTTTCTATCTGTCTATCTGTCTATGTATCATCTATCTATCTATCTATGAATTATCTTTCTATCTATCCCTCTATCTATCTATCCATTATCTATCTATCTGTTGTCTATCTATCCCTCTATCTATCTATCCCTCTATCTATCAATTATCTTTCTATCTATCTATCTATCTATCTATCTATCTATCTATTAATTATCTTTCTATCTATCTATCTATATATTCATTACCTATCTATCTTTCTATCTATCTATCTATTGTTCTCTATCCCTATATCTATCTATCTATCTATCTATCAATTATCTTTCTATCTATCTATCCCTCCATCTATCTTTCTATCTATCTTTCTGTCTATTGTCTATCTATCCCTCTACCTATCCCTCCATCTATCCCTATATCTATCTATCTATCAATTATCTTTCTATGTATCTATCTATCTATCTATTGTCTATCCCTCTATCTATCTATCTATCTATCTATCTATCCCTCTATCTATCTTTCTATCCCTCTATCTATCTATCCCTCTATCTATCTTTCTATCTATTGTCTATCTATTCCTATATCTATCTATCATCTATCTATCTATCTTTCTACTTATCTGTCTATCTATTCATCTATCTATCCCTCTATCTATCCCTCTATCTATCCATCTATCTATCCATCTATCTATCCCTCTATCTATCTATCTATCTATCTATCTATTCCTCTATCTATCTATTGTCTATCCATCCATCTATCTATCTAACTTTCTATCTATTGTTTATGTATCTATCACTTATTTATTCATAAATCTGTGTATAATTGTTTATTATGTTAGTTGTGTTAAATTATATTTGTGCATATTGTGTATATTGAACTCTTTGATCATTTATAATATTCTACCTTCCACACTACTATAAAAATATACTTATACTCACCCTACTGCTCATGTCTCCGGCCTATCAGCTCCTCTTTATCTGGTCCTCATCAAATGTTGTTATCTCTGCCAGGAGCTCTGAAATCCCCAAATTGAAGGGCACAATGATGAACTGAGCCTTTGACCTCACTAAAGCTGGGTTTACACGCTGCAACATCGCAAAGGACATCGCTGTAACGTCACCGGTTTGGTGACGCAATAGCGATCTCCATAAGTCTCTGCTAAGTCTCTGGTGAGCATTCAACCCGGCAAACCTGGCCAACAACTTACCAGCGATCCGGACCTGCAGAGCGACCTAGCTGGTTGTTGGGGACGTTGATAAGCAGCCTTTTGAAAGGGAAGTTGCTAACAAAGTCGCTGAAAAGGATTCACACACTGAAACTTCATGCTGCACAGCGGGAAACAAAGGACCTAGGAATGGTCCTGAACGACTTGTAGTGATCAGCAACTTCCAGCAACTTCACAGCAGGGGCCAGGTCGCTGATAGGTTTCACACACTGCAACATCGCAAACAACATCGCTATTGCGTCACAAAACCGGTGACGTTACAGCGATGTCGTTTGAGATGTTGCAGTGTGTAAACCCAGCTTAAGGATGCATCAAGGGATGTCAGGGAATGCCTTATATTTACCCATGAACAACAATCCACATTTAATCTTAAACAAAAAAAAAACAACATTTATTCAAATATAATTAAGTCATCACATTCTGGAACATCAACATTTTGTGTTAATCCTATTACTGGTTCAGATGAACATTTTCTGATCTGGTATTCTCATGGTGCAAAACCAGTCCTATAGTGGTGGGTACATACTATATTTACAAAGGTTTAAATTACATGCTTACATATATTATTCTCTATGTACTGCTAAGTTTACCCCCAAAAGAAAGATACCCCCTAAAAGAATCACACTTAGCAGACCCCAAACAAATAGAATAGGCAAGTGAATGAGCTCTCACATACAAATCTGCGTCTCTGTCAGGTTACCTCTGCATTTTACAGTGGTGGCTCACACTGGTGACTAGAAGTAGTGTCACTCACATGGTGTAATACTGGTACCCGATTTGTTTGTGAGAGCTGCAGTTCAAATGCAGTTTGAATGGCAAGGGACCTGACTGCGACACAGATGTCTTTTTGAGAACCCATCCACCATCGACACTTTCCAACTGTGAACATTTGGGATCTTGTGAATCCGATTTTTTTGTAGGGGGTGGGGGGTGAACATGTCTGACTTCTTTTAGAGGTGTCTGCTTTCCTTTGGGGTGTCTGCTTTCTTTGATGAAGGGTCTTGCTCTATTCTTGAACTTTTTAGCTACTTTGACACTTCCTTATGGAACCGCCACTAGGGCTTATTTTTGAAGTAGGGATTGTTCTGTTTGTTGCATCTTTCATAAATCACACTCAGTGGATCTCTTCAGGCCTTTTATAACAAGTGCTGTTGTCACCCATTACATCTGTCTGCTGACTGCATCCTGTCTGCAGTACCAGCGAGTTGCCTCTTCTCTGTGGTGTACGCATACAAGTAGTGAGACCCCAAGAGGCCCCTAGAGGTTATACAGCATATAATATATTGCTACAGGGCTTATGTCTTAAGCATACTCAAAAAAGCCACAAAAATCCTACTAGAGCTTGTTTTCGGGGTAGATGTTATTTTCGGGGAAACATGGTATATAAGTTTTATTGCAGCTTAGACCCTAAAAGCTATACTACAAGTATGATTTTTATATCTGTATAAGTAGTTTAGTCACTGTTTTGGGGATGACTGCTTTTAGCATATTAGTTATGTCTCTTATTTTAGACATTCCACTTGAAACTTACAATTCAAAATAAAATAAAAAAAATCACATTCAGATTTTCTTTAAAAATACAAAGACCATCAATAAGGTCAAATAGGTAATTTGTAAATTAATTTACAGGAAACCTATCCTACTGGCATGTGACTAGGATTATTTTAGCAGATCATATGCCTACTGGTATCAACGTCTTTCCTACTTTGGTGATAAAAGTGAAAATTACTTTCAGTTTTTAAAGATTTTTGTTCTTTTCAAGCTTATAAATTCTACCTTGGAACTTAGTTCAATTGAGTTTAAGAACATAGCAACTTCTTATTTCAGCACTATCCAGGCAATTCATTGACAAGCAACGGGAAATATCACCTTGTAACCTTGCACATTCGGTGTCTGGACATGCATAATTCACTTAGTTTGACATGACCTACAAAGGTCTACACAGACAAATTGCTCAGTAATACTGTACTGAGTCTTAAGAAATGTAAGCCTTTTTTAATGGAAAGAAAAGCATGATTGGTCAGATAATCCATGGCAAGAATATCAATGCATATTACAAGAGCAAGGTCCCTCTAATGATGCAGATATATTTTCTGTAGATTCATTACAAAAAATTGCACAGTAGAACTTGTTCTTCTATAAACTTGACACAGTAAAATTTGCAATCCATGAAATGCCCACAGCTACCGATTCATTCATCTCTCAAAAAATTGTCATAATCGTTAAGGCTGCGTTTTACCCAAACATTATTCACGATCATGTTGTAACTGAATGTAGAAGTGAAGAGGTGCTATTAATCAATCAAAGTGGCATCTCAAAGTTCTCAACAATTTTATTTCCCAGAAGAAAGAAAACATATCCTGTTGAATATGACACAGAAATGGTTATAATCCATCAAAGCATCCTGTCTGCCGGTTACTTCTATTGAATCTGGTCTTAAAGCATAATCTTTACAATAGAAAACCACAAAAGGTACCAATAGTGTTCGATCATGTCCTCAGGAAACCCCAGCCATGGTGTAGTAAACCTTTGGGAGATACAACTGTTTATGAACTAATTATACTTATGTTAACTTAAGATCAAAATTACACTTTTCACATTCATTTATCCCAAATTGATCATTCAACTTCCTTCTTTATTATTCCAGAACCTGATTCCAAAAAAGCTTATGTATAATATTTAGTAATAAATTCATAAGGTTTTCAACCTCATTCATCCCCATTGTCAAGCTTCTACTAGGGGGTGCAGGGACTTAGTAGAGATTGAACTACAAAATGCAATAATACAAAAGCCCACCAGAGGTCGCTAGCACAAAAGTAAGAGTTATCAAACAAGCCAAAGTCAAGCCAGGATGGCACATCAATACAGGGGAGTAAGCAAGCCGAAGTCAAATGGAAGCAAGGGGGTCAGAAACCGAGAAGTCATGTAAATAGCCGAGGAGCAACAGAGCCATAGTCAGGGTACATTACTAAGTTCAGAGGTCAGGAGAGCACATAAGTACAAAGGTAAGGGTGGAGGCAGAGACACAGGAAGGGACCAGGGTCAGGTAGACAGGGCGGACAGACAGTACGGGGGGAACAGAGGTAAGGGAGAAGAAAGCTGGGTGGTGGGACAGATCAGAGCAAACTCACAGGAACCAGTGCGCACTCTGCACAGCAGGAGCTATTACTGGCAGTGTCCCGGAGGAGTCCACACCATAATAAAGCAGCGAGAGTCCTGGAATGAGGCATGACCAAACAGACCTCTCCCACCTAACTTAACCCCGTCAGAGCCAAGCAATAGTTATGACAACCATTATTCCCAAATTCTTAAAAAAATTATGCAACAAATTATGGTTTTGACTAATCTTTTTAGAATGATTTAAAAAGTCTCAATGATACTTTTACTTTTTCATATGCAGTTGAAGTTTGAGTTCATATGACTACTGACTCCACCCAAAATAACTGCAACTATGATTCCATAGCTGTGAATTCCACCCCAAAATGATCTTTCAAATCTTCTCATTAAAATGACAATTCCTAAACATTTTTATGTGAAATAAATAAAAAAAAACCAGGTCATCTCCTCTATGTGGCTTGTAAATCATCCCATAGCACGGAATGTGCTCCAGACTGTGCAGGGATCACAAAAGTATACAAAAGGTCATGGCAAGCTTTAAAATTTCTCAGATTTGTTTCCTTATTTAAAAGATGCATTTAGTAAAATGTCAAGAGTAGAGATGAATAAATCACTAGACATTAATGGAATTTTTCAAAAATTTCACAAAAAAAAAATTGAAAAAAACATCATCCTTTGGAGTATGTTTGACAATAACTGAAGGTGTATTAAGTGACTCAATATCAAATTATATTAAGATTATCATTCTAATATAGATTAAAATAATAGATATTCTTCATGCTACCTGACAGGCAAGATTATTCTCTTGTAAATTGATATTAATTCAGCTTATCATATCATAGTTAGTTTACAGATATTTAATATTCAAATGCTGTCACCATGTACATGGGCATGTCAGCTTTAATCAACCGTTATATTTTATGTAATTATAAATAGTACTATGTATTATTATATACATAGGTTTTTTTTTATGATACAGTATGTTGCTTTGATTATGAAAAACGTATATATACTAGGGTATATATTAAGTGTAAAAATTAAAATTAGCAATGGTTAGCTCTGCTGATTGGCAGCACTGTGATCCTGAGTTCCAGTCTCGCCAAGAACAACATTATCAAGCAGTTTGTTTGTTTACATTGGTTTCCTCCAGGTACTCTAGTTTAGGGTACCCTCACACGAGCGTATAACTGCATGAGTATCGGAACGCATCACCTGGTGTGGCTGTACACTCTCCGGACAGGAGCATGTCAGCTGCATAGAAATACATGCAGCTGACCCGCTCCTGTCAGCAGAGAAGCCTGCCGCGCCAGGTGATGCGTTCCGATATTCATGAGAGTTATACGCTCGTGTGAGTCCAGCCTTAGTCCAATCCTCCAAATTCATACTGATAATAAATTTGGGTTCAAAAGGAGCTGTGGAAAGAGAAGGCGCAATAGGGTCTTACCCGGTATGACACAAGGGGGTGAATGCAAATAAATGCACTCACCTGGTAGGGTTGTGCCAGTCACAACCCCTTAACAAGCGTATAAGTAGCGTGGAAGGCAGCAGTCCCGCAACGAAGAGGTATATCAGATAGCAGGAAAAAAGCAGGTTTAAATACCGCGCCAAACCACAGGAGTCCAGGAGTCCAAGAATTTTACTAACATCATCTGGACTCCTGTGGTTTGGCGCGGTATTTAAACCTGCTTTTCTCCTGCTATCTGATAAACAAATTTGGATTGTGAGTCCCAGTAGGGACAGTTATGATGATGTCTGTAAAATGCTGTGGAACAAATGTAACTATATATGTGAGTAAAATAAATAAATATATGTTAATTTATTTGAATTACTTTACAAGGAATTTGAACTCAGTGTCAGAAAAACTAAGGCTATAAATACATAATAAATTTTATTTTGCTATAAATAAACTCCTTAGTGAGCTATGACATATGTATCATCATAGGTCACTAAAAAGTATAATGCAAGCTCAGGAGATGAGCCTGTTCATACAAGGCAGATTTCTGCTGTGCTACATGTGTCTGAAGTAAATGAGAATTGATTGAATCCTCTCAGGTTAACCATTTAAATGCTACTCTTGATCTCTGACATTAACGTGGAGAGTAAATGGCTTACCATTAGAGAAAAGCGGTTCAATCCATAAGAGGTTGAGTTTAAGTCGAGTCTCCTAAATAAAAAAAAATACTTGTAGATAGATGATAGATAGGTACGTAATAAATAGATACATTGATAGATAGATACAGTAGTGAGATAGATAATAGATAGGTAAATAGATAGATAATAGATACAGTAGAAAGATAATAGATAGGTATATAGATAAAGATTGATAGATAATAGATAGATAAAGAGATAGCTAGATAGCTTGTAATGCTATTTAGCAGAGTTAATAAATAGTTTTAGAAAAAAAAAGATATGGGGTTCCCCTAATTTTTATCACCAACACAGCAGCATCTGCAGGCTGGAAACCTCATCAGTCTGTTTTTGAGGAATAGATGGGATCCCAAGCTAAGTTTTTCAAAATATTTGAAAAAATAATTAATAAAAAAAGGCATATGGTCCCCCCCATTTTTTCAAAACCAGCTAAGGGACAGCAACAATCCATAGAGATGTTCCACAACATTCCACAAAAGCAAATCTGACAGACATAAAGAGGAAATGATTAAAGAAATAAAGACAAAATTAAGACAAAAGACACCCTCATTCACCAATTATTCCCCTGCAAAAACCCTAATCCAAGGGCCGCCGAAATCCAAAAGGTAGGCCCACGCATTCCAGGACTCACTGTCTTAGCCAATAAAAGCAGTTTGTTCCTCATTGGCAGGGAGAGCAGTCACTGCAGGCTCATGCACCGATGTATGAGAACCAAGGTTGTGAACTGAGAGGACCTCATGAGTTAAACTTAGTTCACTGCCCGCGGTTCTAACCCAAAGTGTCACGAGAGCTCTCTTGCAATACTTGTCATGAGAACCGTTGTGGGCATTTATCTGTGGTGAACTCATGAGTTCAATGAAGTTCATTGCCGTGGGCTCTCGCTGTACTTGGCGTAAGGACTGCCTCGGACACTCACCTGCAGTGAATTCATGACATCACCACTCATCACTGCCCCCTGCAGCTCACACACTACTGTGTGACCTGCTGCTGTGACCTGAGGTGACCTCATGAGGTCATCTCAGTTCCCAACCATGGTCCTCACACATCAGTGTGTGAGCCTACAGGGGCTGCTTTCCTTGCCAATGAGGAAAAATCTGTTTTTCATTGGATGGGACAGTGAGTCTTAGAATGTCGTGTGAATCCTTTTTAATTACGTCGGACCTTGGATAAGTGTTTTTGAAGGGGAATAAATTAGTGAATGAGGATGTCTTTTGTCTTTATTTCTTTATTCATTTTCTCTTAATATGTCTTTCAGATTCGCTTTTGGGGAATGTCATGAGACATCTCTATGGATTACGGTGGACTTTTTTTTAAATACATTTTTAGTAAATGGGTGAATGAGTGCTCTAGTTGGAGGGTGTTTGTTCAAATAAAACCCCATATATTACCCCGTTTACCCCTACATCAGAGCAATAGAAAGAGCCGAGTACAGCACTAGATTTGGTGCATCTAATAGATGCACCACTTCTGGGGTGACGGCGGGCTGCTATTTTTAAGCTGGGAAGGGCCAAATAACCATGGCCCTTCCCACCCTAATAATATCAGGCTCCAGTTGTCTGCTGTCCTGTGGCTGGTTTTGAAAAAATAGGGGGATTTGATATCTGCATGGGATTCCCAATATTTTTCAAAACCAGCCAAGGGACAGCTGACAGCTGAGAGTGGCAGTCTGTAGCTGCTCCTGCACCTGTACTAATTATGAAAATTAGGGGAAACCCCATGTCATTTTTTTTCATTACTTATTTATTAACTCCGCTAACTAGTTGTAAATATGGACCGGAAACACGGGCTTGTGAAGGGGGCCTAAATCTCAGTGTCACTACATTTACCCGCAGCCTCACACTATGGAGAACCAATTTCTGCCTTTTTGAGCTCGCTCATACAAGTGTATAAATGCGACTAGTACTATCAAATGTTTTGTCAGATAGCACTCAGTCTAATGTTAGTCTATGGGGCAATGCCGATCAACATATTTTTCCCAGCATGAAAAAAAATTACAGCAGGCTGCGAGTGGCAGCTCAAATCAGATGGCCTACATTTTTTTGAAGCCTATGGATGCATAGAAATCATCAGACTGCACTCTGATGACATCTGAGTACAGTCCAATTTTCTCAGTGGCGTTCATCTGAGTTTGGAGATCTTTCTTTGAACTTGGGGGCTGGGCGGATCAGGGTTGGTGAGTTAGTTAGAAACATTTTAAAAATAATAAATAAAAAATTAGGTTTTTTTTATGTTTTGTGTAATGTTATATTATGTGATATATTATCTTTTTTTCCCCTGATATGAAGTATGTGAGGTTTTATTTCTGCTTGTGCACATTGTATATAGTATTATAAAAATAGTAATGTAAATAATGTATAGTTGGGGAAAATGTTGTAGGGAGTCGAACCAGGAATGGTGGCATGTTTGGTGATTTTAAGAGTAGGGCAGGTAGGGCATAGTTTTATGTTGAGGGGGTTTTCTTGCCCTTTTTAATGTTTAACTGGATTTTGCGTTATGGTTTGTATTAGGCTACTGTAAATAGGTTTTACTCTTTGTAGTGTTTTATACTTTTCTTATAAAATAAAGTTCCAATTTCCTCGGACTGATAGAATGGAGAAGATGGAGAATTCTCATTTTCCATCTTCTCCTCACCTGCGATACAAGAATCGGATCACAATAAACTGACATTTGAATCAAACTATTAAGAATTTGATCTAATTATTATTAACATAATAAATCCACATGGGAGAAACATGTGTCCTCTGCTTTCCTTTTAAGCCATATTCACACGTTCAGTATTTGGTCAGTATTTTAAATCAGTATTAAGGATGATCAAATACCTCAAATATTTGGCTTCAGGAATATTTTCCGAATAGGTCGCCGCTATGCGAATATTCAATGCACTATGTAAGTCTATAGGATGCCCGAATAGTTCCGAATAGTTGTTATTCGGGGTTTCCCATAGACTTACATTGCGCATCGAATATTTGCAAATAGTCAAATAGCGGCGATTTATTCGGCAAATATTCGCAAAGCCATATATTTGAGGTATTCGATCATCCCTAATCAGTATCTGTAAGCCAAAACCAGGTGTAGGCGAAAAATACAGAAGTGGAGCATGTGTTTCTGTTATGCTTTACCACTGATTATTCCACTCCTAGTTTTGTCTTAAAAACACTAATGTTTAATACTGACCAAATACTGACCGTGTGAATACGGCCTTAAGGCCCATTTACACACAATGATATCGTTAACGATATGTCATCGGGGTCACGAAATTCGTGACGCACATCTGGCGTCATTAGCGGCATCGTTGCGAGTGTTAACGATCAAAAGTACTCACCTAATCGTTGATCGTTGACACGTCGTTCATTTTCAAAATCTCATTGGTCGTTATGGACGTAAGTTGTTTGTCGTTCCTGAGGCAGCACACATCGCTACGTGTGACACCACAGGAACGACGAACAACAGTTTATCTGCGTCCTCCGGCAATGAGGTGGGCGTGCCGCTAATGCGGAAGGTCTCCGCCCCTCCGCTTCTATTGGTCGGCCGCTGTGTGACGTCGATGTGAGGGTCCACGAACCTCCCCCTTAACAAAGAAGTTGTTTGCCGCCCAAAGCGACGTCGCTAGGAAGCTAAGTACGTGTGACGGGTGTTATCGATGTTGTGCACCACGGGCAGCTATTTGCCCGTGACGCACAAACGATGGGGGCGGGTACGCTCGCTAGCGATATCGTAGCATGTAAATGGGCCTTTAGAGTCAGGGTTTAGAGAATGGATCTGAGATCTTCGGTTACCACTGCAGCTGAATTTGGGTTCCCTGGTCTGAAGAAGTTTGGGAACTGCTGTGTATTTAATATTAATATTTATGCAAGGGTTTTGGCTTAATAAGACATTTATTTTTGTATATCATCATGTGCTTACACCAAATAAGGGTTAGTACTAATTATACAGTATAACGCAGTATCTTTCCTCTAGTATAAGCTAGTAGCTCACACTCCAAGATTACACAGACCATGCCTTTTTTACCACTAACAGGTGTTTTTCAGCTTTCAATTTCCCCTGGATGTTGAACCACTGGGATGAAATGAAAAGAAATGAATCAGAATGTGCTGTAAATACATTAGGCGATTATCATATTTAATATCTACCTGTTGTCACGCTATTTGCTATTTGCTTCATGTGTAAGCCGATCCATTTGCAGTCTGCGGTTTAATAACAGTAAGCTCAAACCATAATGCATTTGGAGTGAAGCATACTTAATGAACTGTCACTTTCAATTATTTCCTGTGAGTGTAAATTCCTAGGAGCTAACGTAGTGCTGTGACCCGGATTAAATGGTGTGCCTATGTCTGTACTAAAGAGCCTAGTGCATTGTAAATTAAATGTCACTGGTGTGGGTGTGCAGCATATGGGTATTTCTGGATTGTAAAATTTCAATGCTGGATCCTAGACTCTTGTTCTCAATAATGATCCTTGTGTTTGCCATGCATATGTGTCATTCTGAATTTTCTGCATCTCTACCTGACAACGGTTGGCCTTTGTATTATTGTATATTGTGTACCCGTTATGTACGTACATCAAATTTCTATCACCTCTAACTAGAATCAACAGGTCAGTGAATATTATTTTAAAGCTGAAATATCAATTGCTAGTAATCATACTAGAGATGTGCAAATGAATTTGAGTGGAATTGACTTCTACTTGGATCCTACAAAAATCTGCATTCACTGCTACATAGATTTAGGGAAATAGCGATTTTTTTGAAACTATAAAAGTCAATAAAAATGTAAAAATACAAATCCTTATACTAACTTCTCCAGCCTGTAGATGTCACCCATCCGGTCCTCACCGTATCTTCCGAACATCACTGCTAGCACTGACATCCACAAGACTCTCAGGCTGGGTCAAGACTTCTGGTCTTGAGACAGTAATGTGCATATTACAAGCGTTTTTAGTGAGTTTGCACAGTGAAAATGATTTAAAATGCATTTGTGTTTTTTACCTATGGATTTCCACATAAAACTCAGTGTACCGACAGAGCAATTGACATGTTGTGGATTTTAAAGGGAACCTGTCACCAGTTTTGGGGCCTATAAGCTGTGGCCACCATCACTGGGCTCTTATATACAGCATTCCAACATGCTGTATATAAGACCCCAGACTGCTGTGTACAACGTAAAAATGACTTTATAATACTCACCTAAACGGTCATTGTGGTGGAGTTGGGTCAAAGGGGCGTCTTCGTTCTCCGGTCCCGGTGCCTCCTCTTTCAACCATCTTTGTCGTCTGTCTTCTAAAGCTGGGGTGCATGATGCGTTCTACATCATCCACACTTGCCGGCTGGGCCGCCACTAGGAATTTCAGGGCCCCGTACTGGCAAAATTATGGAGCCCCCTTAAGACTCCACCCAGGCGCCGTCTCCACCCAGCTCTGCCTCCACCCCGCAAACCTTCCACAGTCCGCCACCACTCTTGGAACATATATATATATATGTATATATATATATATATATATATATACAGTTAGGTCCAGAAATATTTGGACAGTGACACAATTTTCGCGAGTTGGGCTCTGCATGCCACCACATTAGATTTGAAATGAAACCTCTACAACAGAATTCAAGTGCAGATTGTAACGTTTAATTTGAAGGTTTGAACAAAAATATCTGATAGAAATTGTAGGAATTGTACACATTTCTTTACAAACACTCCACATTTTAGGAGGTCAAAAGTAATTGGACAAATAAACCAAACCCAAACAAAATATTTTTATTTTCAATATTTTGTTGCGAATCCTTTGGAGGCAATCACTGCCTTAAGTCTGGAACCCATGGACATCACCAAACGCTGGGTTTCCTCCTTCTTAATGCTTTGCCAGGCCTTTACAGCCGCAGCCTTCAGGTCTTGCTTGTTTGTGGGTCTTTCCGTCTTAAGTCTGGATTTAAGCAAGTGAAATGCATGCTCAATTGGGTTAAGATCTGGTGATTGACTTGGCCATTGCAGAATGTTCCACATTTTTGCACTCATGAACTCCTGGGTAGCTTTGGCTGTATGCTTGGGGTCATTGTCCATCTGTACTATGAAGCGCCGTCCGATCAACTTTGCGGCATTTGGCTGAATCTGGGCTGAAAGTATAACCCTGTACACTTCAGAATTCATCCGGCTGCTCTTGTCTGCTGTTATGTCATCAATAAACACAAGTGACCCAGTGCCATTGAAAGCCATGCATGCTCATGCCATCACGTTGCCTCCACCATGTTTTACAGAGGATGTGGTGTGCCTTGGATCATGTTCCGTTCCCTTTCTTCTCCAAACTTTTTTCTTCCCATCATTCTGGTACAGGTTGATCTTTGTCTCATCTGTCCATGGAATACTTTTCCAGAACTGAGCTGGCTTCATGAGGTGTTTTTCAGCAAATTTAACTCTGGCCTGTCTATTTTTGGAATTGATGAATGGTTTGCATCTAGATGTGAACCCTTTGTATTTACTTTCATGGAGTCTTCTCTTTACTGTTGACTTAGAGACAGATACACCTACTTCACTGAGAGTGTTCTGGACTTCAGTTGATGTTGTGAACGGGTTCTTCTTCACCAAAGAAAGTATGCGGCGATCATCCACCACTGTTGTCATCCGTGGACGCCCAGGCCTTTTTGAGTTCCCAAGCTCACCAGTCAATTCCTTTTTTCTCAGAATGTACCCGACTGTTGATTTTGCTACTCCAAGCATGTCTGCTATCTCTCTGATGGATTTTTTCTTTTTTTTCAGCCTCAGGATGTTCTGCTTCACCTCAATTGAGAATTCCTTAGACCGCATGTTATCTGGTCACAGCAACAGCTTCCAAATGCAAAACCACACACCTGTAATCAACCCCAGACCTTTTAACTACTTCATTGATTACAGGTTAACGAGGGAGATGCCTTCAGAGTTAATTGCAGCCCTTAGAGTCCCTTGTCCAATTACTTTTGGTCCCTTGAAAAGAGGAGGCTATGCATTACAGAGCTATGATTCCTAAACCCTTTCTCCGATTTGGATGTGAAAACTCTCATATTGCAGCTGGGAATGTGCACTTTCAGCCCATATTATATATATAATTGTATTTCTGAACATGTTTTTGTAAACAGCTAAAATAACAAAAGTTGTGTCACTGTCTAAATATTTCTGGACCTAACCTGTATACATATATATATATATATATATACATATATAAATATATATAAATAATATATATATAAATATATATATATATATATATATATATATATATTAAACCGTATTTTTCGGATTATAAGACGCACTTTTCCGAATATAGTTGGTGGGCTGTCTGTGCGGCGATCGGGTGCGTGCGGGCAGCTGGGTGCCTTTGGCTGCATGTGGGCAGCCAGGTGCCTGTGGCCTCTCTGTGCGGGCGGCCTGCTTGCTGTCACTCTGTGCGTGCTTCGGGCATGTGGCTGTTCGACAGGTGTCCCAGGTCCCAGTTTCAAATGATGGCGGCCGGGATTCAGCGCGTGCGCAGATGGAGCTCTTGGATGAGAGCTCCATCTGCGCACGCACCGCTTCGGGAGTCATCATTCTGAACTGAGACCGTGGACACACTAAGAGTCGAGACACCTGCCGCACAGCAACCCGCCCGAAGCATGCACGCACAGAGTAACAGCGGGCAGCCTGCTCGCTGTCACTCAATGCGTGCGAGCTTCGGGCAGGTGGCTGTGCTGCAGGTGTCCCAGTGTGTCCACGGTCCGAGTTTCAAATAATGGCACCGGGAGTCAGCACGTGCAAAGATGGAGCTCTTCGATGAGAGCTCCGCCTGCTCCGCTCCAGGCGCCATCATTTGAACCGGGACCGTGGACACATTGAGACACTCAGCGCACCAGCCTACTCCGCCACGGATGTCGCCACGCTTGTCACCACGGATGCCGCCGTGCCTGCCAGCACAGCCTCTGCCTCCTGTGACCCCACTTCACCACCACGGCTGCCCCTTCCTGTAAGACAACACCGGATTATAAGACGGACCCCATTTTTATTTTTGTTACCTTTTTTTATCTCTAAATTTGGGGTGCGTCTTATAAAACGAAAAATACGGAGATATATATATATATATATATATATATATATATATACACACACACACATATACACACACACACACACACACTCTCATTGCCAAAAGTCTTAGCACCCTTGAAGTTGTTCCAGAAAATGAAGTATTTCCCTCAGAAAAGTATTAATACACCCTCTACACCGCCTGCCCCTCTCTATAATGCACCTTCTACACCGCTCCTCTACATAACACACCACCTACACAGCCTCTCTCCATAATACACACTCTACACCTCCCTGCTCCATAATACACCGCCTCTCACTGTAATACACCCTTTAAACTGCCCCTCACACTCTGCCCCTCACACTCTGCCCCTCACACTCAACACTGCCCCTCACACTCAACACTGCCCCTCACACTCAACACTTCCCCTCACACTCAACACTGCCCTTCACACTCAACACTGCCCCTCACACTCAACACTGCTCCTCACACTCAACACTGCCAATCACACTCAACACTGCCAATCACACTCAACACCGCCCCCCACACTCTGCCCCTCTCTGTTCACACTGAGCCCCTCACGCTCTGCCCCTCTCTGGTCACACTGAGCCCCTCACACTCTGCCCCTCTCTGGTCACACTGAGCCCCTCACACTCTGCCCCTCTCTGGTCACACTGAGCCCCTCACACTCTGCCCCTCTCTGGTCACACTGAGCCCCTCACACTCTGCCCCTCTCTGATCACACTGAGCCCCTCACACTCTGCCCCTCTCTGGTCACACTGAGCCCCTCACGCTCTGCCCCTCTCTGGTCACACTGAGCCCCTCACTCTCTGCCCTTCTCTGGTCACACTGAGCCCCTCACACTCTGCCCCTCTCTGGTCACACTGAGCCCATCACACTCTGCCCCTCTCTGGTCACACTGAGCCCCTCACACTCTGCCCCTCTCTGGTCACACTGAGCCCATCACACTCTGCCCCTCTCTTGTCACACTGAGCCCCTCACACTCTGCCCCTCTCTAGTCACACTGAGCCCCTCACACTCTGCCCCTCTCTGGTCACACTGAGCCCCTCATACTCTGCCCCTCTCTGGTCACACTGAGCCCCTCACACTCTGCCCCTCTCTGGTCAAACTGAGCCCCTCACACTCGGCCCCTCTCTGGTCACACTGAGCCCCTCACACTCTGCCCCTCTCTGGTCACACTGAGCCCCTCACACTCTGCCCCTCTCTGGTCACACTGAGCCCCTCACACTCTGCCTTCTTTTGTCAAACTCAGCAACACCCCTATGTCCCATGCTACAGCTACTCATGTATTTTCTGGCTCCTCCCACATGGGTCACATGGGGATGACATCATCGAAGGTCCTGCATGGGAGCAGATTGGAGCTTCCCTATTTCTGCAGCACTCATTTATTAAATCCCCTCTCCCCTCCTCCTTGAAAATAAACGCCGGATTTGCTAGATGGCAAAAGGAAATGGGAGTGTAAAAAAAAAACAAAAACTGTTTTAACCTGGCCCTGGGAGGCAGCAGGTCGGGGCGACCCCCCCCCTCGATAGCTAAGCTACTGTCACACCCCCAGTATTAGTCACCAGTAATCCCCCCTCCTCAGGTTATTAGTCATCACTCACCTCTCCCTCCTCAGGCACCTCTCTACGGGCTTCCCGCCGAGCTGCTTCTCCTCTTGTACGGGCCCTGGCTGTGCCGCTGCTGTTCTCCTAGGGGTCCCCGCTGCTGCTTGTCTCCGTGAAGGCCTCGGCTGTGCCACTTCTTTTCCTGCCGGGCGGGAACTTTTGAAATGACACGCACGTGCAGTACTGACATCATCAGGGCACGCCGCGTGTGTCACAGAGAAGTGCCGGGCAGGGAACAGAGGAGAGATTCCTGCGTTCTGCTGCCTGCACTGATTGTGCGGAGCTGCAGGATCGCTCCCTGCCTAGCACACAGTGTGTGATAAGGGCGATCTGACCAGGGCCCCCCGGAGCCTCGACCTCCAGACAACAGGTCAGATTGCCCTCATTACTGACCGCCGAGCAAGGACGTCCTGAACCTTCGGGGCCCCTGTTCACTAAACCGGCTTTCACACTGCCGCATCAGGCAGCCCGACAGCGCCCCCCTCGCAGTTGCGCCTGGGGCAGATGCACTGCATACCCGGTATCTCCAGCACACGTGGCTAATTTGCATGCAATGCAAATTAGCCACGTGTATAGTGGCAAAAACAACACTGCTGGGGTCCTCTGCTGCGGCTGTGACTGGGGGGGCTCAGTGAAGGGGGGTGCCCGGCTGGCCTAGGGCTTAATAAAGCTAAGTAATTGTCCCTGGCTCAGCTGGGCCCCCCTCATTACCGGGCCCCCTACACCAGTCTCAGTAGTAATGCCCTGATGGCGGCCCTGCTTACCGGCATTGAGGTCCTGCGTGGGACTGGCGAGTGTGGATGACGTAGGACGCGTCATGCACCCAGGTATCAGAAGTAGGACTAAGATGGCCAAAGAGGAGGCGCCGGAACCGGTGAACAAAGATGCCCATATGACCCAACTCCACCGCAGCGACCGTTTATTTAAGTATTATAAAGTGTTTTTTACGTTCTACACAGCGGCCTGGGCTCTTATATACAGCATGTTAGAATGCTATATATAAGAGCCCACTGGTGGTTGCCGCAGCTTATAGGCCCCAAAACTGGTGACAGGTTCCCTTTAAACAAGCGCTTTACGAAGTGTAAAAGAAAAAAGCACAGTGGGCAGGAGATTTCTATAAGTCCCATCCACTTTACTGGAATTATAACATGTTACTTTTTTGCGCATTGAAAATATGCAGCTTTTAAAACTCATAATGAGAACTTACTCTAGAAAGGCTTTTTTTTTGTTACTGTAAGGCAGATTCAGATGGATAGCTACAGAGGGCACAGTATATACAATAAATCGCAAGTGCATTGAGGACTTAGTTTCTTATTAGTCACATATGTAGGCAATTATGATGGGTGAGTGTCCTCGACACTGCTTGTTACTCAATCGAGAATCGGGTTTCTCTGACGTGACTCGAGTATCGAGTATAATAGAAGTCAATGGGAAACTCAAGCCTTTTCAAACTCACATGTTCGAGGCTTGATTCAGTAACAAGCTTTGGTGAGCACACTCACCCATCACTAGTAAGCACTAGTATGGGAAATAATAGGTGGAAAGTTCTATTATAGATCTGCTTGGGTGTCCAAGATTTTTTCACTATTATTCTAGGTAAATTTATTAATATATTTACACCAGTTTTGGTGACCAATTTGTTTTTTTAGCAACATGTCATCTTTGTTTTCAGACAAGTTTCATGCTAAACACTTTTAATGGATTGAAAGGTTAATTTAATGCAAATAAAATCCCACTCAGTTACCTTATCAATATTCCAAATTCCTTAAGCTATTTTTCTTTCAAAGGGAATTTGTCAGCAGGTTTTTGCTATCTCATCTGTGAGCAGCATGATAGACAATGAATTCAACAATGTATCACTTAGATTACTGGGTGCAGCCCTTCACAGAACATCAAAGATTATAGTTTATCATGAGCTTACCCCACCCAGAAAAGGCTTTCTATGTACATTTTTATAGACAGAAGGTGCTAAACACAGAACGGGGCTACTTAAGATCACGTGCTCTTCAGTCCAACTTTTGATAAAGCTACACAAGTTTAAACTAACATTGTATGTAAACAAAACCACCAGCGCCTTAAAACAAAGTCTGATCCGCTCCGGAATCCGGTGCCCACATAAGTCAATAGAGACAAGAATCCGGAAATTAAAAATGGTGGTGCAAGGGATAGGGGGCACAAGCGTGCACGGTATACTCACTGAGGCTGTGTCATGGCTGCAAACTCCTTCCGGGTCACACTTATCCCTTCCGGAGCCGACGGTTCAATATTCATTATTTTGCCCGCCCATCGGCACGTGTAATTGGTTGCAGCGTGTCAGCTGACTGCAACCAATCACAGGCGGCAGGACTTCTGGAGGATGGGGAAAGCAGTGCAAGTGTCTGTGAGTCAGTATGGTGAGCGTGCATGTAGAAAGAAACACATGCACGCTCCTTTCAGAGTGTGCGGCCATGCAGATGATGCGATGTCAGACTTGTGCGAGTCTGGCATGACGTCACCCGATACGGCCTGCCGCTCTCTAAACATGAGCGTGCATGTACCTAGAAACACATGCACGCTCTTCTCAGAAGTGTGCGCGGCTGTGCCGGTGATGCGATGTCAGATTCGTGCGAGTCCCTCGCATGTGTGACTTTATTGCATGCGTCTTTTTTTTATCATTTAAATAAATAATTTTAAAAAATGATGTGCGGTCCCCCCTAATTTTCATCCCCAGCCAAGGTAAAGCCGGCTGGGGGCTGGTATTCTCAGCCCGCAGCCGCGCGGTATTACCGCATCAATTAAATGTGACAATCCCGGTGCTATACCGACTCTTCTGAAATGCCCTAGTGCGGTGGCAATTGAGGTAATGAGGGGTTATTAACAGTGCACAGATGCTACTATGCCCTAGGTTAATGATGGCACAGGCGTCAATACCTCCATCATTAACCTGTACATGACAGTAAATAAGAACAAACACAGAGAAAAATCCTTTATTTGTACTAAAATACAAAAATGCACCCTCCTTCACCACTTCATTAACCCTCAATACCCTCCAGGTCCTACGTAATCCAATTGAGATCCCATAACGATGCATCCAGCTCTGCTACATCTGAATATCACAACGAGTGGCTATAGAGAACGACCACTCACTGTGAGCTCCAGAGAATGAATGAGCTGCGCAATGAGTGGTGACGTCACTCAGGTCATTTGCGGTCACAACTGGAGGTTTGCATGGTCCTTCATCTGTGATTGCAAGTAACCTGACCTCAGGTGGAGGTCATTGAGTTAACAGACCTGCAATCTCCTAGCAGAAAATCACAGTTTTTTTGGCCAAGAGATGCAGATTTGGTGCTGAAATTTTTACACCATATTCCTACACCCAATCTACACCTCCTGTAAAAAAAAAACAAAAACTCATTTTTTGTCACTTTTTTTGCCACGATTTTTGCCACGGTTTTGTGCCAGGAGGTGCACATTTGGTGCTGAAATCATCTGCACTAGAGTTCAGCACAAAATTTTCACCTATCGGCAGGGAAAAAAAATCATTTTTGGGCCAAGGGATGCAAATTTGGTGCTGAAGGTTTTACACCATATTTTTGCATCCAATCTACACCTCCTGGCAAAAAACACATTTTTTGACGCATTTTTTGGCGTGGTTTTTGTCGCGTTTTTTGCTGCTGTTTTTGCCACGATTTTTGACACGGTTTTGTGCCACTAGGTGCACATTTGATGCTGAAATCATCTGCACCAAATTTCAGCACCAAATGTGCATTTTTTTGTTACTTAAAAAAAAAACAACGTGCAGTTCCCCCCAATTTTCATCCCCAGCCATGGTAAAGCCATCTGGGGGCTGGTATTCTCAGCCTGCAGCTGCCCGGTATTGCCACATCTATTAGATGTGACAATCCCGGTGCAATATATATATGCTATTACGGTGGCAATTGGGGTAATAAGGGGTTAATAGCCAAGCACAGCTGCTACTAAACCCTAGGTTAATGATGGCACAGGCATCTATGAGATACATCCATCATTAACCTGTATATGACAGTAAATATGAACAAACACAGAGAAAAATCCTTTATTTGGAATAAAATACAAAAACTCACCCTCCTTCAGCACTTTATTAAAACACCTCTACAGGTCCGGCGTAATCCACACGAGGTCCCACGACAACGCATCCAGCTTTGTAACATTTCACAGCTAGCAGCCATAGAGAACAACCACTGGCTGTGAGTGTAGCCTATGACTGAGCCACAATGAGTGATGACTGCAGGCAGACACTGTCACAGGCTGGGGGTGCGTCTGCCTGCAACCAATCACAGATGACAGGACGGTCGGTGGGCAGGGAAAGCTGTGCATATACGATGAGCCTATGGCGCAGTACAGGAAGTGAATGCGCGACCCGGAAGCAGTGTGCCGCCATGACACCAAGTCTTGGCAAGTATGAAACGCTGTTTTAATTCTAATTTTCTTTATTTTTCAATTATTTTCCCCAGTGCCGGATCCGGATCGTGCACCCGGAATCATGGGCCCAGGTTCGGCACCCGGGCAACTTTGAAACCGCACGGATCCGGACTTTTACAGTCCGGATCCGCTCAGCCGTATTCTTAATTAACTTTCTCCCTATAGTCATTATCCTTACTATCAGTCTGTTTAAGGGTTAAATACATTATTATTATTATTTATTATTATAGCGCCATCAATTCCATGGTGCTTTACATGTGAAAGGGGTATGCATAATAAGGACAAGTACAATAATCATAAACAATAGAAGTCACAGACTGGTGGTACAGGAGGATAGAGGTCCCTGCCAGCGAGGGCTCACAGTCTAGAAGGGATAGGTGAGGACACAGTAGGTTAGGGTAGAGCTGGTTGTGCGGCGCTATATCAAACTGAGTGTTACGGCAGGTTGTAGGTTTGTCGGAAGAGGTGGATCTTCAGGTTCCTTTTGAAGTTTGTTAAGGTAGGCGAGAGTCTGATGTGTTATGGCAGAGCATTCCAGAGAATAGTGGAGGCACGGGAGAAATCTTGGATGTGATAGTGGGAAGAGGAGATGAGAGGGGAGTAGAGAAGGAGATCTTGTGAGGATCGAAGGTTACGTGCAGGTAAGTATCGGGAGACTAGGTAACAGATGTAGGGAGGAGACAGGTTGTGGATGGCTTTGTAGGTCATGGTTAGGGTTTTGAACTGGAGTCGTTGGGCAATGGGAAGCCAGTGAAGGGATTGGTAGAGAGGAGAGGTCGGGGAGTAGCGGGGGGACAGGTGGATTAGCCGTGCAGCATAGTTTAGAATAGATTGTAGGGGTGCAAGACTGTTAGAAGGGAGGCCACAGAGCAGGAGGTTGCAATAATCCAGGAGGGAGTTAATAAGTGCATGTACTATAGTTTTTGCAGCTTCTTGGGAAAGCAATGTACGGATCCGGGAAATATATTTGATTTGGAGGTGGCAGGAGGTGAAGAGGGCTTGGATGTGTGCCTTGAAAGAGAGATCAGAGTCTAGGATTTCTCCCAGGCAGCCAGCACGTAGCACTGTGGAAAGTGAGAAGCCATTGACATTGATGGATATGTCAGGTGGGGGGGTTGAGTAAGGAGGAGGAAAGACAATGAATTCTGTTTTGTCCATGTTCAGTTTTAAGAATCGAGCAGAGAACTTAAGAGATACATTCTGAGGTATAGGTGTGCCGCTCAGTGCCCCGTTACCTTCAGGTCATCTCAGGGTCTTCAGGGATGGCGCGTCCTGGGTCCTTTTGGTCACAGGTAGGTTGACTTCTATAGGATTCGTGACGCCACTCTCGGTATTGCGGTCAGGGCGACCGCCACTGCAGATTAGGGGATGCCTAGGGCTGATGTTGAATATAGTTAGATGTAGTGTCCTCCCGAGAGTGAGGCTGGCCCCAGGGCCCAGTGAAGGTGTGTAGTACCACAGGTCGCTGAAGAACTCACACGCACAGCAGGATTGTCTTTCAGGGTTTTTACTCACTTCAGGTGGCAGGGGTGAGTAACCCGGGCGATGCTGTGATGTTCCAAGAATGGAACCAGGCTCCTTCAGGCTGACTTAGGGGGTGGTTGCTGACTCGCCTTCCTAGCCCTCATGTTTTTGTGGTGACCCAGACTTGTAGTCCTACGGGGTCACCCAGGGAAGTTGCTTCCGCCTGTTCTCCCCTTTTTCGGCCCGTTTGCTTGTAGTGTGGACCAGGTCACTCCAGCTGCTTGCCTCTAGTGATCTATGGGCCCTCTCGTTGCTACATGACTATGGACTCTGTGGTGTTTTGGTGGAGGGTATGAAGTACCCCCACCTGCAGGTTGAGCAGGCCAACTGAATAGGCCCCTGTTTTGGGGACCTGTAACCCTGTGCGGGCCTGGTCCTCGCCTGGCAGTCCCCGTACTCAGCCACCTCTCTGCACTCCGGCCTTAGGTGGACTTCGGGAGGCACTACCAGGTGACCATTCTCCCCCGCCAGCAACCACTGCACCTGCGGTGTCTGACTAGTGACAGCCTCCAGGTTTCCTCATTGCGACTGCTCTCCCTGAGCTTCAGTGACTGACTGGCTTACCACTCCCTCCCCTCTGTGCCTGCCTCCACAACTTAGCAACCAGCCTCTCTACCACACCTCTTGAGTGGAGATGGAGGCCACGCCCCTCCTGCATTCCCCAGGGGTCCCTTCAAAGGTCAATGTGGGAGACCTGGTTACTATGCGCCTGTGTGTCCACACCCCGGTCAGCCTTCTGGATTACCTGTGTTGTACTGCGCCCAGCATGGGTGCAGTACTCAGTGGTGCCTGACCAGGTCAGGGGCGCCACATTCTCCCTTAGTTCTCAACAGCACGTCCTCGGGCTGCAAGACAAACATTTTAAAATGCATAAAACAGTAAAACATGTAAAAACATCATAAAACACTGTAAACCACCTGGTACCACTTTTCACCACCCTCTACCCACAAGTCCATTACCCACCCAAAACCCTCTCAGGAGGCAGGTCACCGGTCCTTTTAGCAACCAGGTCTGGGCCATCTGTTTCCCCAGACCTTTCCTCCAATCTTCCTCTCCTGGGGCTAGTGGTTAAAGGCAAGCCCCTTTCCCGTCGAGCCGCGTCTTCGGCCTCTTCTGGCAGGAATGTAGAGGCGGCTTTCTCAGTCGGTGTTGTTACCGGGTAACCCTCTCTTGTGGTGCCGCGCCTTCGGCCTCTTCTGGCAGGAATGTAGAGGCGGCATCCATAGTCGATACAGACAGGGTACCCTCTTTGTGGTGGAGAGCCAGGCCCCATAAACAGGCCTGCTCTCTAGTCACAGATGAGCCAGGCCCCATAAACGGGTATGGCCAGGTAGTTGTACCTCTGGGGGTAACTATACACACTGCGAGAGTTTGTGGCTATAGCCAGTTCATAGCCTATGGTCCTTTTAAAGTGCACAAAAACAGGTGCAAAGTAGACTTGATAAACAGGGTTCTCACACTAGTCTATGTGCGCACATTTCTTAAACTTTTTCAACGTTGCAAAAACTTCTAACTGGTAACTTCTGACTTTCCGGGCTTACATGGACTCTTCACCAGGGTTTTGGCCTGTAGGGCTGTGGCACCTGACAATTCTTGTATCTCTGTCTTCGTCTGTGTTGTCTGTTTCTGGTTCCTTATCCTCTTCTCTATCTCGGCTTACTTGCTTTGGGGGTTGGGTAGGGACTGTTGAACAGCTGTAGGAATTCCTGGGGCATGGTGTGACATCTAGCGCATACCACCCACGCTCTCCTTGATGTTTGGTGAACTCCACCAGGTCTCCCATGTGCAGATTTTGTCCAGGATGTCCTCTTGGCAAGTGGGCTCCTACATCCCTCCTACTAACAAATATTCCTTCCTTCATAACCAGGCGCGACAATAAACCCGTATCCAGATTTAAGGCTAAACTCCACCACAACTCCGCTGTAAAGGGGGCCTCTTTCCTGGTGGCGGGATTTTCTTAGCGTCTGCTTTTCTTTTAAGTCCCAGGCTGTAACATCTTCCTTCTTATCTGAGAACTGCTGTGCAGGAAGTAGCTTTTCCCTGTTGTGGCATTGTGCTCTGCTCATTGGGCTCTTCTTGACTGCCGCCTCACTGCCTGTGGGCTCCCAAGCTACATACATGCCCGGCATCATTATTGGCCAGCGTTTCGTCTTAAGCAGGAGGTAGTGGGCTCTCTGCCCAGCGAGAGTAAGGTAGCATCTCGGGGTCTGGGCCTCTCTCGACTAGACATGGTGCTACGTCCTCCTTTGATGGCTTGGGGGTTTACTTTTCAGCCTCTAGGCCTCTCCTCCCCCTTAGTGCTTTTGAGCACTCCTCCGGCAGCAGCGCTGAGGATGGACATTCATCGGAGGGCCAGGGTGGTGGGCTCATCTTAGCCATGGCAGCTGCTGGGACCACTCCGTGTCCGGGTAACTGCCTGGGGACGACATACTGGTCCACCAGTTCCTTGGGGTAGCAAGCACTCAGTTCTTCTTTCAGCTTCAGGAAAACTGGGTCTTCTCAAGAGGTCAATGTGGGAGATCTGGTAAACTATGCGCCTGTGTGTCCACACCCCGGTCAGCCTTCTGGATTACCTGTGTTGTACTTTGCCCAACATGGATGCAGTACTCAGTGGTGCCTGACCAGGTCAGGGGCACCACATAGGTATGTTCACAAAGGGTAACTAATTAATTACTTCTGGGAGTACATAATTAAGGGTTTATAGGTAGCAGCTGGTTGGGGCTTCACTCCTTTGCAAGCATTGCGGCAAGTTCAGGTTGTATTGCAGCTGTGAGAAAAGGAAACTGTTTAAATCGTCTTCCATTGTGAGTCTGAAAGTGCAAGCGAGTGTGATTTGTGTCTAAGTATGATTTGGATTAAGTGTGTGACTTGTGATTCAATTACTTTGAATTCAGGGAGTTTAGATGAGAGTAATTTGTACTGAATAGCTGTTTCTGTCTTGTTCAATTCTCATTAGGAAGATGTACTCCATTATTGATAATGTCACCAAATGTACATCTTGTTGCATATATACAATTCATTAACAGCTGTTTGAGGGTGCAAACTGCTATGTACAGTAGACGTATGCACGTTGCACATTTGGAAGCTCAGGTACTGGATCTAAATGAGCAACTGGCAACACTAATGCGGGCGTCACACGAGACGATCTATCGTGCGATGCATCGTCAGGCTCACGGTTTTTGTGACGCACATCCGGCATCATTTGTGTGACACCTCCGAGCGACGCAGAATCGGTCAAAAATTGTGAGTCGTGTACACGTCGCTTATTTTTAAAAAAATGTTTATTTTTCATGGCGCCGGTTGTTCATCGTACCCGGGGTAGGACACATCGCTCCGTGTGACACCCCGGGAACGATGAACAAAGCTTACCTGCATCCCGCGGCACCTTCCGGCTATGCGGAAGGAAGGAGGTGGGCGGGATGTTTACGTCCTGCTCATCTCCACCCCTCCACTTCTATTGGCCGGTGGCTGTGTGACGTTGCTGTGACGCCGAATGTCCCACCCCCTTCAGGAAGAGGATGTTCGCCGCCCACAGCGAGGTCGCTCTGCAGGTAAGTAAGTGTGACAGCGGTTTAACGACTTTGTGCGACACGGGCAGCGATTTGCCCGTGCCGTACAAACGACGGGAGTGGGTACGATCGCTCGTGCGATCGCACGATAGATCGTACCGTGTGACGCTCTCATAAGAGTCATTGACAATATGGAAAGGAGTTTGCAGCCCACTGAGCAGCTGCTCACTGGGGTAGATGTGGGGGAGGAGCATAGTATGGAGCTGCAGGACAGTGAGGCAGCTAGCTGGGTTAAAGTTAGAAGGTGAGATAAAGGGAAGAGTGCCAGGGAGGCTAGTCCTGATCTGGCACACCCCAACAAGTTTGCTATGCTGGCAGATTAGAGAGGTGTCAGTACAGGAGTAGCACTGCTGCAGGAAGAAACAACCTCTGAAAGCCAGAAGAGTGTCTGCTTCAGTAAGGTTGAAAACAGACATCAGGACTGGCCAGACTGGTGCTGGTAGTGGGGGACTCCATTATTAGGAGAATAGATAGAGCAATCTGTCACATAAACAGGGATTGTTGAAAAGTGTGTTGTCTTCCTGGCGCTCGAGTTCGGCACATTGCTGATCGAGTTGACAGATTACTGGGAGGGCCTGGTGAGGACATTGGCACATTGAAACAAATGGCAAAGTTAGAGGTAGGTAGAAGCTCCTAACAGATGATTACAGGGAATTAAGGTACCGTCACACATAACGAGATCGCTAGCGAGATCGCTGCTGAGTCACCGTTTGGTGACGCAGTAGCAATCCCGTTAGCGATCTCGTTATGTGTGACATCTACCAGCGATCAGGCCCCTGCTGTGAGATCTCTAGTCGTTGCAGAATGGTCCAGGCCATTTTCTTCAAAGGTGATGTCCTGCTGAGCAGGACACATCGCTGTGTTTGACACTGTGTGACAGGGTCACAGTGACTGCTGAGATCGTTATACAGGTCACTACTGCGACCTGTATTGTTCCTGCATCGCTGGTAAGATCTGACTGTGTGACATCTCACCTGCGACCTCCCAGCGACTTACCAGCGATCCTTATCAGGTCACATCGTTTTCGGGATCGCTGGTAAGTCGTTGTGTGTGACTGGGCCTTTAGACTGTAAGTTGAAGGCAACGACCTTGAAGATGGTATTCTCTGAAATACTGCTTGCACCACATACCATGACACAGAGGCAGTGGGGGATTAGTGAGGTAAATAAGTGGCTCATGAATTGGTGTATAAAGGAGGGGTTTGGGTTTTTGGAGAACTAGGCCAACATCTCTGTTGGCTAAAAGCTTTCCACTAGGGATGGGCTGCACTTCAATGGGGAAGTGCAGCTGTTCTGAAGGAAAAATAGCTAGAAGGGTGGAGCAGTGTTTAAACTAGGGACTGTGGCAAGGGCAATTACTGTACAGGAGGGGAACAGAGTGCAGATAGTGACCTTGGCATAAATAATGAAACTAGGGGTGGCTTGAGAAGAGCCGAGAACAGTCAATACATTAAGCAAGCATAGAAATACAGAGAAAAACATAAAGTGTATGTACACTAATGTCAGAAGCCTCACCAACAAGATGGCAGAATTGGAAATATTGTTGAAAAATTTTTATAATATGATGGGGATAACAGAGAAAGAAAATATCCTCATAAAGGTAAAAAATGAGGCATGAAATTAGGGTGAAGTCATTATCATGGGCAACTTCAACTATCCGGATATAAATTGCGGAGCAGAAACCTGCAGCTCCAGCAAAAGAAACAGGTTTTTGACAACAATGAAGGACACTTAAGCCAGCTTTACACCTTACAATTAGGTGTGCGATCTCGTATGTGATGTGACACGCCCAGGTCGCATATGCGATTGAATGAGATTGCACGTAGGTCGTTCATTTGCTGTGACACGTGCGTTAGTAGTCTATGTTAAATTGATCAATTTTGTGTGCGATCCTTTAGATCATGTGTTCTGTGACGTATGCATTAAGCACCTTTTTTTTTTTTTATTTATTGACTTGCCAAGCGTGTGTAATGTGTAGAGATGCGTTTTTACGATGTCATCTGCCATTCAGCTCTGCTACATGGCCGCTGACAGCAGACACAGACAGCCATGTAGCAGCGGTGAATGGCAGATGACAGCAGACACAGACAGAGCCGCACTGTCAGAATGAACTCGGGTGAACTTCACCCGACTTCATGGTCATGCTGCGGCTCTGTCTGTGTCGCGCCCTGATTAGCGGTCACCAGTGAAGGACTCACCGGTGACCGCTAAACTCCTGAGTAACTGAATTGAGCAGCCCTCTCTCATACTCACCGATCCCCGGCACTGCACGGCGTTCACACTGCTTCGGCGGCTTTTACTGTTTTGAAAACGCCGGCCGCTCATTAAACAATCTCGTATTCCCTGCTTTCCCCACCCACCGGCGCCTATGATTGGTTACAGTGAGACACGCCCCCACGCTGAGTGACAGGTGTCACACTGCACCCAATCACAGCAGCCGGTGGGCGTGTCTATACTGTGCAGTGAAATAAATAATTAAATAATTTAAAAAAACGGCGTGCGGTCCCCCCAATTTTAAAACCAGCCAGATAAAGCCATACGGCTGAAGGCTGGTATTCTCAGGATGGGGAGCTCCACGTTATGGGGAGCCCCCCAGCCTAACAATATCAGCCAACAGCCGCCCAGAATTGCCGCATACATTAGATGCGACAGTTCTGGGACTGTACCCGGCTCTTCCCGATTTGCCTTGGTGCATTGGCAAATCGGGGTAATAAGGAGTTATTGGCAGCCCATAGCTGCCAATAAGTCCTAGATTAATCATGTCAGGCGTCTATGAGACACCTTCCATGATTAATCTGTAAATTACAGTAAATAAACACACACACGCCCGAAAAAATCCTTTATTAGAAATAAAAAACACAAACATATACCCTGGTTCACCACTTTAATCAGCCCCAAAAAGCCCTCCATGTCCGGCGTCATCCAGGATGGTCCAGCGTCGCTTCCAGTTACCCTCACTCACCGCTGCTCCTCTCACCTCCACGCAGCAACTGAGGTGAGTAGCGCGATCAGCTGAGCTGTCACTGAGGTTACCCGCAGCCACCGCTGCATCCACCGCTGGATCCAGTGACAGCGGGTAACCTCAGTGACAGCTCAGCTGATCGCGCGGCTGTCTTCAGTTGCTGTGTGGAAGTGACCGGAGCGGCGGTGTCTTCTGCAGCTCCGGTCACCTCCATGCAGCAGCGCTGGAAGCGACGCAGGAGCATCCTGGATTACGCCGGACATGGAGGGCTTTTTTGGGCTGATTAAAGTGGTTAACCATGGTATATGTTTGTGTTTTTTATTTCTAATAAAGGATTTTTTCGGGCGTGTGTGTGTTTATTTACTGTAATTTACAGATTAATCATGGAAGGTGTCTCATAGACGCCTGACATGATTAATCTAGGACTTATTGGCAGCTATGGGCTGCCAATAACTCCTTATTACCCCGATTTGCCAACGCACCAGAGCAAATCGGGAAGAGCCGGGTACAGTCCCAGAACTGTCGCATCTCTCCATAACGTGGAGCTCCCCATCCTGAGAATACCAGCCTTCAGCCGTATGGCTTTATCTGGCTGGTTTTAAAATTGGGGGGGACTGCACGCCGTTTTTTTAAATTATTTAATTATTTATTTTTGTCTGCACAGTATAGACACGCCCACCGGCTGCTGTGATTGGGTGCAGTGTGACACCTGTCACTCAGCGTGGGGGCGTGTCTCACTGCAACCAATCATAGGCGCCGGTGGGCGGGGAAAGCAGGGAATACAAGATTGTTTAATGGGCGGCCGGCTTTTTCAAAACAGTAAAAGCCGCCGGAGCAGTGTGAATGCCGTGCAGAGCCGGGCCGGGGATCGGAGATCGGTGAGTATGAGAGAGGGGGTAAGAGGGATAGACTGACATGGACAGAGAGTGAGGGACAGAGATAGTGACGGACTGACAGAGATTAGTGCATGACAGACATTGTGAGGCGCTTCAGAACGCAGCTTTTCAGCTGCGCTCTGAAGCAGACCTTTTTTAAGCTGCGGTGCAGAGCGCACACCTGCGCACATAGCATCAGACATCAAAATCGTATGAGGGATGTCACACGTTTCAATTGACTAGGTTCATACAACAAAATGTCCAATGTATGAGGAATAAACGACGTGTATGCGATCACCGTATTTTCGTTCAATCTTGATTGCACGTAGGTGTCACACGCAAATACGTCACGAACGATGCAGGATGTGCGTCACTTACAACTTGACCCCGACGACGGATTGAAAGATTTATTGAAGCGTGTAAAGCAGACATTACCTTTCTTAACTGGATCAGGACTCAACAAGAAGGGGGGCACTTCTAGACCTAATATTAACCAATAGGCCGGAACACATACCAAATATACTGGTTGGGGGGTCACTTGGGTAATAGTGATCACAAATTAATAAGTTTTCATGTATTATTTAATAAGATGTATTGTAGAGGGGCCACAAGGGCCCTAAGTTTCAGGAAGGCAAATTTCCAAAGTATAAGAGATGAACATAATGCCATGAACTGCGACAATGTCCTGAGACATAAAAGTACATAATGCAAATGGGACACTTCTCTAACCCTTCTGAATAGGACCTGTGCAGAATATATACCCTACGGGAATAAACAAGCTAGAAATAGGAGGAAGCCACTATGGCTAAATAGAGCTGCAATAGGAGCAATAAATGACAAAAAGAAAGTGTTTAGGAAATTAAAGTAAGAGGGTAGAGAGGAGGAATTAAATATTTATAGAAAATTAAATAAATTCTGTAACATCAAATCAAGGCAGCAGAGATTGGGACAAATAGACTCATTGCCAGAGAAAGTAAAAATAATCCAAAATTATTCTTCAACTCCATAAACAGCGAGAAACTTAAAAATGTTAGTGTGGCGCCCTCAAAAAACAGTCTACATGAAATGGTTGAAGAGGTTGAAGGAAAGGCCTATTTGTTAAACTCCATTTTTCTAAAGTATTTATACAAGAACATCCCATGACACATGACATGATCAGGGATACAATAAATTCCCCACTAAATGTCACTTGCTTAACTTAGCAGGAAGTACAGCACTGCCTCAGCAAACATGGCACCCCCTGCAGCACAGATTGGAAGAATTGTGCTATGACGCACAATCACTTCAATCAGCGTGTAGGGGGAGTGGTCTGACCTGGAGGTGACCACCCTCCCCAGGGTTGTTTTTGCCTGGGGAACCCTCCTCCAGCATGTCTGTGCCATTCAACAGCTAGTACTTGTAGTTCCACACCAAAGCCGCTGAGCAATTACCGCTCCTGCATCCTGCTGCCGCTTTAAGTATTGCGTGCTGCCCCTACATGCTCCCGTGCTGCTACCCTGCCGATCTGTGCTCTATCTGCCCCCCGATCTTTCTATCTGCCACCACCTGCTTGCCATGCCCCTGCTGTTTACTTGTAGTACCACACCACCACCACTGTCTTATCACCACTCCTGCATCCTGCTGCCCCTGCGCACTTCTGTGCTGCCCCCCTATCAATCTGAAATCTCTCTGTCCCTCCCACTGCTGATCTGTGATCTCTCTATCTCCCCCTGCCAATCTGCAAGCCCCCTGCTGATCTGAGATCTCTCTATCTTCCCCTGTCTCCCCTTCGACATCTGCTGTCCCCCTCTAACGTTCCCTACCAGCTGCCACTGAGTTGTCCCAGGTCTTCATTGGTCCAATTACATTTGCCTTTATCGCTGGGTCCTTCCTGGGTCCTCGGTGAGCTGTCTATTTTACTGCATGCTACATCTTGTAACAAGCCGTCCATTTTTCTACCTGCTTTTCGTCCTGCAATTGTTCTTGTCAGTGATCTTCCTGCTGCTCATCTTCTGGTCCTATAAGTATAATTTTTTTTTTGTTCCTCATCCCCTGTCCCTTTTTGCACCTTACCTATCCGTGCATCCAGCAAGCGGCAATCATCAGCGTCCGTGCTCACTTTTGGGCACCACTTTTTGCACCTCCTCCGTGTGTACGTCCTGCAGCGGCCAAGCGTTGATCAGTGATGCACATCATGCATCGGCGTCCATGCTCAATTTTGGGCAGTAGTTTTTTTTGTCCGAATCCCCCATTGCTTTTTGCATCTCATCCGTGTATGTGTCCTGCAGCGGCTGATCAGAGATGCACATCCCTGATCAGCATCCGTATGAAAAGTCAAATGGCGCTCCTAACCTTCTGAGTCCTGCTGTGCGCCTAAACAGTTGATTTTGCCACATATAAGGTATCTGCATACTCAGGAGAAATTGTGAAGCAAATTTTATACCCTAGTGAAAAAATGGCTACCTGGTTGAAGTAACAATGTTGTGGAAAAATGAAAAAAATATTTTTACGGCTCAACATTCTCAACTTCTGTGAGGTCCCTATGGGTTTAATGTGCTCACCTAGCATCTACATTAATTTCTTGAGGGGTCTAGTTTCCAAAATGGGGTCACTTGTGGGGAGCTGTATTGTTTAGGCATTTCTTGGGGTTTCCAAATGCAACATGGTGTCTGCTAATGAATCCAGCTAGTTTTGCTTTCAAAAATTCGAATGACGCTCCTCTTCTGAGCCCTGCCGTGCACCCAAACAATTGATTTCCGACACATATGAGGTATCAGCGTACTCAGGACATATTTCACAATAAATTTTATTGTGCATTTTTTCCTGATACCCTTGTGAAAATGCCAAATTTTATAGCTAAAGTAACATTTTTTGAAAAAAAAAAAATTTTCATTACTGTGGAGATACAGTGTACAGAATGTGTGATATAGAATTTGTGATAGATACAGTGTCTTGAAAAAGTATTTATACCTCTTGAACTTTTCCACATTCCACAACCTAAAGGGTTAAAAACGTCTTGTATGTGGTTTTGAGCAGTCTAAGGGGTGTAGGTTTAAGAATGGTGTCACTTTTGGGCATTTTCGGTCACCTAGGCCTCTCAAAGTCACTTCAAATGTGACATAGTCCATAAAAAAGATGGTTTTGCAAATTTTTTGGGAAAAATAAGAAATTGCAGATGAACGTTCAACCCTTTTAACTTCCTAACAAAGAAAAAAAATTGTTTCTAAAATTGCACTGGTGTAAAGTAGACATGTGGAAAATGTTATTTAGTAACTATTTTGTGTGACATATCTCTCGGATTTATGGGCATAAAATTTCAAAGTTTGAAAATTGTGAAATTTTTAACATTTTTTTTTCACAGACAAAGATTCTTTACTGTAAGAGCAGTGAGACTGGAACTCTCTGTCACATGATGTTGTAATGGTTGATTCACTACTAAAATTTAAGAGAGACCTGGATGCCTTTCTTGAAAAATATAACATTACTGGTTATGTGCATTAGATTCTGTGATTGGGCGTTGATCCAAGGAACTAGTCTGATTTGAGGTATGTGGAGTTGAGAAGGAATTATTTCACTAAATGTGGCACATGGGGTTTTTGCCTTCCTCTGGATCAACATGTTAGGTCATTTGTTGAACTCAATGGACTTAAGTTTACCTTCAACCTTAAACACTATGAGACTGAAGAAATCATAATATGGAAAAATCCAGTATATAGAAAATTAAGTACAGACTGTATATTGATTTAAGTGACAAATTTAAAAAGATGTAATGATTGGTACATTAGTCTTTAATTGATTCAGATACAGCATTATTTCAAGACTTTATTTCATCTTCATTATTAGACCTAATGAGTTCCCCGTTGAGATCTAACATATATGCCTATTGGTATTCAGTCTCTGTTCTATACACAGACTTTATCTTATTATTTTCACTAGAATTGAGTTTTACGTGACTATTAATTTATTTTAAATTCCAAATCTATTGAAGAAAATTGACCAATTAGTATTTGAATGTTCTAGATAAATTAAATCTAAACTTTTCAAATTGGCTGAGATATGCATGTGGATTGAGTAGTTGACTACTTGCTGTCCTTCTCGTCATTGAAAGTTACTAGACTCACCATTTTAATTTCACATAGAATTTCCACACAGATTTAAATTTCATAATATTTCACAGAAAAGAGAATAATTGAATCAGGTACTGTGATAGATACAGTGTCTTGAAAAAGTATTTACACCTTTTGAACTTTTCCACATTTTTTCATGTTACATCCACAAACTTAAATTTATTTTAATGACATTTTCTGTGCTATAACAACACAAATTAGCAAGAATATATGAAGTATAAGGCTAATGATACATGGTTCCAGAAGTCACCTTATTAGTCACTTGAGACAAGGTGGTCTTTAAAGACAGCATAGACAGGAGTCTCTCCACTTATGTAGCTTACGACTATATTTCTTTCTGTGCACTGAGTCCCCTGAAGAATCTGAAGGGAAGAAATGCTTTGGAATGCTCTTAGAGAGAGAGCAGGGCTTCAAATAGGGCAACTTGTGGACTCTCCTTGTAAGGGTGGGAACAAGGGGAGCAGGGTTTTTTTGTCAACCTAAGGGATTTCTAGGGTCAGCCTTGACCTTGAGGATGATGATCCCATATTCTGCCTCTCATCACTTTGCTGGTGAGATTGGTCCATTATTTTAAATCATATATCCACAAGTTTCACTTTCAGCTTCATATGTGAATAATGACTATGGAGACACGGGGGTCAGTGGGTGCTCTCGTCCGCTGGCCCAGCCGCCTTTAGAAAGACAGCATGGCCAAAGGCTCATCCCAACTGACCGCCCGACCTCCTTAACCGTGGGCTTAATACTACTCAGACAACACAGGATGAGGGAATCACAATATTAACACTTTATTGGAACCCCAAACAATTAACGGCACATAGCACATAACTGCAAAACCACAAAATGTAGCCGGCAACAGTTTCTAACCCTTCCGCTGGCTCACCAGGGATTAGAATGTCCGTGCCTCAGAGCTTCCAGGGATACTTACTCCAAACAAGCAGCACCCCGCTTTCGGCAGGCACCTACCGAGAATGGAATAACACCATATTTAGAAAGCTGGATGAGGACCGCAAAGCCTGTAGTTAGTTCAATTCCTTCCTTAGGTAGTGCTTGATATCTCAGCCAAATCCTTGCATTTGATGCTAAAGTCCATGTACTATTATAATCCAGGTTTGGTTATGGCTTGCCAATCGGATCCGCAGGTCGTATATTGGTATCATATAGCATAAGTCTACCCGGGCGATGGACAATCCTCCGTCTTATACCCTGAGCTCTCCATTCAGACCATTGGGGTCTTCACGATTGGTGGATAAGACTAAGCTCTTATTTGCTAGATTTCAAGCCGTATACAAAGTATCCAGAGACGAGGGAGAGACAGCTAAGTTTCACCACATCTAGCAATTCACGTAGTGATACAATGGGAAGTTTGCATAATTGATTTACCTGGGTGTCTGACCTTCACTTGCCAACTTTGGGAATTTAGGCAATTATATGAGTCAACAAGAACTGTAACACTAGACTCCTAAGAGTCTTTTAGAAACAATGAGGGGCTTATCCCTCATCTTTAAACAAACTATCTTCATGTCTGGCTGAATTTTAAGAAATTTCACCCATGCTAGGCACTGATAGAGTCCATGTCATCACAGTGACCACTGTCAATTTTAAGATTATGATTTAATTTTTCTTCAGGTTTTTTGTTTATTTCATTTTGATATAGCACGGAGGGCCGCTGCCCATCCAGGTGTAATATAAGGTACAGTGAAGTACCAAGTAAATGGTGAAAGGAAAGGGCAACCCTGTGTCTAGGGAAGGGGGAGATGGTGACCCCTGAACAAGCCTTCCACTAGGGCCTGGGTTCCCTCACTGCCCTAGTTAGGTTTTGCACCTATGCGCCTACCTTGATACCTGACCCTAGGCTTACACTGATCTGGGCCAGAGGTAGAGAGCAGATGGGATGAGCTCTTTGTCAACTCCCCTAGGTGCTAAAAGACATGCAGAGATAACAAACAAGGGAAAACAACAAACAACTTATCTTCAGTTGACTCAGGCAGATAAACTGCAATAATCACTGAGATTCTCTAGATGTATGCAAGCCGACAGCTTGCACTGAAGACTTGATAAATGCATATGAAATATCACCAGTACTGAGTAATAGGAAGTGAAGTTATATAAAGACATAAGGGAAGTACTGATGAAAAGCAGCTGAAAGGCTCAGGAACTCCACAGGGTTCTAAAGGGAAAGAGATGAAAACCAGGAAGAAATAATAGAATTTAAGGTAGCAGTTTGTGTAGCTAAATGCTGTGACCTTCTATAGCCTAACACCACAGAAATGTCTGTCACCCATGATACACCCGTGGCTCCAGAAAATGCCCCCAATTTATGATTTTTTTCTCTTGTGTTTACTTTTTGTTATGTTATTTTGTACATCTATTTGCTACCTAGTATAACTTCTTTGTAATCTGAAGAGAAAATTGTATTTTTGATTGCATGCTTCCAACAGTGAGGCATTGTGTAGAATAACGTAATCAGATTGCAAATGGGTAGGTTTTTGTAATATAGGGAACACCCTGTTGAAACTCACCATAAAAAAAAGCCACCAGCCAACAAAGGTCAAAAAATGGCAAATGCAATCACAGGATGCAGCCGGCCATCCATGGTAAAGGTGGGGTTAACAGAGGTGCAGAATATCGATGAAATAACTAATCACAGCCTACCAACTCATGGAGGGGGTGGCTGCTGGTATTAAACATGCACACTAATGAGGTTTTACAAAGGGCACCAGTCACACAGGTATGTGCAATGCACATTGTCTAGCAAACAGCCTATTAATGACGCCCTTCTATTAGATCAGGCGGGCTGCCCTGCACCATATAAGTCCATTGACACACAGGACAGACATCCCAAGGGGCCGGCTGCATCCTGCGGAAAATTGTGCAACAGCAAATTATATAAAATGATAATAAATGTGAGATATTGGTTATATTTTAGCCAAAATACATAAGCTCATAATCCAAACGTCAAGGATCCCCATGCTTACGAGTCCCTACACTATATTAAAATAATTCACTAAAAAGGACATAAATTTAGAAAAAAAAATAAAAGAGCACACCCTTTTGAGCTTTTAGAATCTGGGTCATCTATTTTAATATTTTACTTTATTCCAATAAAGTTTATATTTTAGTAACTTTGCTGTTTAAAAAATGTCACAGGGTATGAATATGTTTTCAAGGCATGGTATATTCTAATTCAGCGAAATATACAATGACAAGCAAAATATGTAACAACGTTTTCAACTTTTGAATTTCATTCTCCGTAACTCACCATCCACTACAGCTTTAAATGTGAGACCACCTTCATTTTATAGACAATCATCTTGGCTATTTAATACATAAATTTGACTTTGATCTATTTAGCATATGATTAGTTATGCAGATTCTTGTCATGTTATTGCATTGTTACGGTTTTGCTACCGTGGTGGAAAAATCTTTCTTTTTCCTCAACAGCTCAGTGTGTTATTAGGTTGATTTGCAAGTGAGAGGTCACTGGTTCAAATAAAGGAGCAGCCATGAAACGGCATAATCTAGATCTTTAATCCATTCACCCCCGGGCCATTTTTCGTTTTTCGTTGTTTTCTTTTTGCTCTTCTTCATCCGAGAGCCGTAACTCTTTTATTTTTCTGTCAATCTTGCCATATAAGGGCTTGTTTTTTGTGGGATGAGTTTTACTTTTACATTGAACCATGAGTTTTACCATTATAGTTGTCAAGCTGCCACAAGGGGGAGCCGCAGCTCTGCAGCAGAAGACACCAAACAGAGCAACAAGAACCAGGAAGTAAATACACAGTGTTCTCATACACTGCCTCACAGCACAGCTGAGAAGCAGAGCTGCGGGGCGTGCGAGGAATAGTAAGGCGAGCTGGGTCAAGCAAAGTACGGGCAGAAGGACGACTGGAGAAAAGAGCAGAAGCAGAGTCAAGGTCAGGCCGAGGTCAGTACCAGAGGAAGCAACCGAGTGGGGAGGTAGGAGAGGGGACAGAGGACTAGAGGAACGACCAGGGGACAGAACACAGACAAGGGCTTGGGGGCACAGGATAAGACGGATCAGGATATCACTCACAGGACCAGCAATCACAGGCAAAGCAGTGCTAAGCTTATAGCCGGTGCTGGTTCACTGGAAATGTCAGCTTTTAAGGCATCCAGGCTCCATAAGAAGGCTCTACCCCCTAGCCATGTGGACGGGGAGGTAAACCATTACAACAGTGTTCGACAAAACAGAAAAAAAATCAATATTGTTGAAAAAATGAAAATCAAAAAGTGATTCATCAATAGTTTTGGGGGTATTTTATTCACCTTGTTCACTGTATGGTAAATCTGATGAGTCGGTGTGATGCCTCAGGTCGGTTTGAATTTGTAGGTACCAAACATGTATAGGTCTACTTTTATCTAAGGGGCTAAAAAAAATTCAGAGGTTTATCCCAAAAAAGTGGTGTACTTTTTGTGCCATTTTCCATGACCCATAGTGTTTTCACTTTTTGGAATATAGGGCTCAGTGACGGCTTATTCCTTGCTTCTTGAGCTGACGGTTTTAGTGGTACCATTTTTGCGCAGATGATATATTTTAATCGCCTGTTATTGCATTTTGCGTTAAATTTGTGACGATCAAAAAAATACAATTTTGACATATGGAATTTTATTGCCACTACATCGTTTACCAGTCAGGCTACTTGATTTTATAGTTTGATAGATCAGGAATTTCTGAATACGGTGATACAAAATATGCATATATATTTTTTTTAACTGTTTAATTTTCAATGGGATGAATGTGGGGTGATTTGAACTTTTAGGTTTTTTATTTTTTTTAATTTTTAAAAACTTTTTTTTACTTTTTTTTATTTTACTAGTCCTCCTAGGGGACTATAAGGATAAGCAGTCTGATCGCTGATTTATTTCTGTTCATCAGAGCTGCACAGCGCTAATCAGCAAAAATGTAGCATTCCTGTTAGAGCCGTTGGTCTGTCGGCTGTAACAGGAACTACGTCCTGATAGCAACAGGAGTCATCACATGACCTGTCATTACCATGGCAACATTAAGCAAAGGAAGAAAAAAGGAACGGCACTCACCGGTAATTGCTGTGAAGTGTTCAGATTTATTTCATGGTCAGAGGATACATGCTTCGGCGTTACAGGGAGGGAATGAGGATTGTTAGCACAAAAAGACTACGGCCGTTTCGCCCCTGTAGGTGGGGCTTCAACAGGTCTTACCATGAAATAAATCTGAACACTTCACAGCAATTACCGGTGAGTGCCGTTCCTTTTTTCTTCCTTTGCTTAATGTTCTATGCTCTGATGCTTTTGGAACAAGCACCCCGCAGCTGTATTCAGTATAGTCTGACCTGGAAGTCTCCTCTGGTCGCAGCAGAGATCAATAGCACCGTGTGTGCTTTTCACAACTAGCTGCTGATTGTTTAATGTGGACAGTCCTCAGTGAAAGTAGTGACCCGCAAATCCTTCTTACTATTACCATGGCAACTATTGGCTCCCTGTAATCACGTCACAAGGCCTCCGATAGCAACGGGGAAAGGCGACTTCCCGCTGTGGCCATTTAAATCCCCCTGTCACATTTTGACAGCACGATCTAAAGGGTTAATAGACGCGGGTGTATCACGGATCCACCCACGCCTGATGGCCGCACATGTCTGCTGTTCAAATCTGCTGACATGTGCAGGGTTCTACTGCTGGGTTACCGCAGCAGCCGATGGTGATTACCCCTTCATGATTTAGAAAGTACTGGTACATACTTTGGTCATTAAGGGGTTAATAGCATTCTCTCAGCCAACAAATTTCCAAACTGAATCATGTGAATAGCAAACCTGGAAGAAAAAGACATGAATCGCACATCCCAAAATCATACTTTGATCTAATGCCGCTAGGCAAAAATTAAATACTAGAACACGAGGTTCTTAGTTTAACATTCTGATCAAACTGTATGAAGCCCACTACCGTGTCATGGTGAACCTCTGAGTGGGTCCCCATTCTATGCCTAACAAGTGCGGCAACGAGTGCCAACTGCTACAGCAGCGACAATGCACCAACAGAACAGGTGACCTGGTGGCTCACAAGACCCATGCTGCAAGGCAGAGTCGACATGACTCCAAATCACACTGCCCCAAAATTGCCACCACAGCAGCCACCACTCAGCACCAGCACTCTGTGAAAGGAGCTGTACACTCACCTTCCACAAGCTCCCAGCGTGTGAACTGGGAGCAAAAATGGCAGAACCCCTCTTTGCAGTCTCTTGCTAATTAAAAACACCTGTGCCAAATAGGAAGAGTGCCGATTCAAGTAAAACAACAGAAAGGGATAGAATGCAAAATAGTTGGAAGACATGAATCGCACATCCCAAAATCATACTTTGATCTAATGCCACTAGAAATTAAATACTAGAACTTGAGGTTCTTAGTTTAACATTCTGATGAGACTGTATGAAGCCCACTGCCACATGCTGATTCAAGTCCTATCAGTTTTGGCACGACAAACATGGTAGGGGAGGTGGCTCATAGGCTTCGCAATAGTGAGATCACAGACATCTATACAAGCACCATGCAATGCATGTTATACAAATCTATAATAGCGGCCCAAAAAAAGGTGAAGAAGCCTTGACTGCAATATCATCATAAGAAGTGTCGACTTGAGTTTGCAAAAAGTAGACAGTAGAAAATTGGAAACGGGTGATTTGCAACGATAAGACAAAAGTCAGTAGACTAGGCTTTGATTGCTGCAAATGGGTGTGGAAGAAATAAGAGAAAATGAGAGTCTATTGGATCGACAAATTGAAGGAACTGTCAAGTAAGGTGGAGGAAGCCTAATGATATGGGATTATTTCACAGCCAAAGGTTTGGACACTTCACCAAGATCGATGGTGGTCTCAATACTGAGCTATATGTAAGTATCCCACAAGATGAGTTACTTTGTACATTCGAGTACTATGGGTTTGAAAAAGAACATTGTGTTACAGCAGGACAACGACCCAAAGTATAAGTTGAGATTGGTGAAGAAATGGTTCAATAACAGTGAAGTAAAGGTTTTGGATTGGCCTCCACAGTTCCCGTACCTCAACCTAATTGAGCATTTCTAGGTAGAATTGACGAAAAAGTGGTGTACATACTGTACCCAAATGAGTCAACCAGTATGCAAGTTTTGAACTTTTATGGGAATGTGTGTGCAGAAGAGACTTAAGTGGACTTTACACGCTAAGATATCGTTAATGATTTATCGTCGGGGTCACGTTGTTTGTGACGCACATCCGGCGTCATTAACGATATCGCAGTGTGTGACACTTATGTGCAACCTAAAATGATCGCAAAAGCGGCCAAAATCGTTTGCCGTGGAGAGGTCGTCCTGAAACAAAAAATCGTTCTCTTCTAATTAGTGATGTTGTTCCTCGTTCCTGTGACAGCACACATCGCTATGTGTGACACCGCAGGAGTGAGGAACATCTCCTTACCTGCCTCCACCGCCAATGCGGAAGGAAGGAGGTGGGCGGGATGTTATGTCCCGCTCATCTCCGCCCCTCCGCTTCTATTGGATGGCTGCCGTGTGACGTTGCTGTGATGCCGCACGACCCGCCCCCTTAGAAAGGAGGCGGTTCGCCAGCCAGAGCGACGTCGCAGGACAGGTAAGTGTGTGTGACGGGGGTAAGCAAAGTTGTGCGCGACGGGCAGAAACTTGCCCGTGTCGCACAACCGACGGGGGCGGGTACGATCGCTTCTGATCTCTCTAGCGAGATCACAGCGTGTAAAGCCCCCTTTAGAATCACATTTAACTTTAGATATGCTTGAATCTGATTGAGAGCATGCCCAGAAGGATTCAAGCAGTGTTGGAAGCCAAAAGTAGATTTACAAAATACTAACAAAATAATCAAAAATAGAATTTATATTATTAGGATGAGGCTCACCCGTCAAGTTTATGGGTGTGCAAAATAAAAAATCAGATTCCATGCAGGTCATTCATATCTAATTTCTACAGATACATTTCAGTTGTTAACGTAGGAAATTGTATTTGGTCTTGTGTTATTTACTTGTATTATTTGCTGCTGAAAAAAGGATATCATATGGATGTCATACAAATGCAACACAGATGACAATAGAGATTAAAATTGTTCATTTGTTTTTTTTATGAAATTCAGTTGATATTTGCTTGTCTAAACCTGGCCATAGAAAGTAAACAGACTGTAGTAGGATGTCACATGGATAGCATTCGTGTTCTGCTTTTTTCACTAACCTACTGAAATGAATGAGAAATTGTTGATCACACTCTTGGGTACAAGTTCTAACCGTGAAGACATTCCAAGGCAGAAGTTGTTGGAGTTATGGCAATGTCAGTCAGCAAGACTAACTTTCTAAAGGTCTTTATTCTTTACAGTGCTGAGAACAGCTACTCAGGTGCTGCTGAGTCTGATTTGTCATAAAATGTTACCCTCCGATAGGAGCTTCTTTTATTGGCTTTTTAGAAAAAGACTACTCCATCCACTTTATTTTGGAATAAGTTTAGAAATAAAGTTTATATACAATATTAGTAAAACAAGCAGTGTGCATCTGAATTATGTTTAGCTGGTTTAATGTCCCTAATGGGGAACCTCATTCACCTGTTTGTTTCACGAGCTACATATTTTGAACCTTATTTTATTACCAACACCATCTGGCACAACCCACCACATTCACAGAGCAGCTGCATTTTGCTTTCTTGTGAATTTGTCATCACCATTTATACTTTATATACAAAAGGATGCTATTTATGGCTAGTTATTTTCAAGTTGTTTAGAAGATTAGCGATAACAGTGTATTGCTAGAACATAAAAGTACTGCTCTATCTCATGGGAATTAATTTGTTTTTGAAGCCAATATTTTGAGTAAAGTGGAATTACGTGGCCCATGGCCTTCTTTTATTCAGTTCAGTAATTATTTCAAAATGCTTATGAATGTTGAAGGTTTCTATGATGTCATCCCAGAAGTGAAAGACCTATGCATAGGCAACTTACATTCATGAAGCCTGTTGGTTTTCTAATTGAACATCAGGGGCAATATACATCATGCAAGATATTGGCTTTGTTTCACTTGTTTTATATATGTATATTGTCAGGAATATTATTTCACAGACTTCATGGGTTTTAAAGTCCAAGGTTAGCATTATTTATTAGCTTTACTTATAATGTGCAATACAAGGTAATATTGTGGTACCATGTTAGCCAGAAAAATCTATTGAAATACTATGTATTTTTTACTATGTCAAATTATATTAGCAAGCTTTCATAGCACTTCCAACTCATCTGCATTTCTAACAAAAACCTTAATTTGATTTCCTTAGCTTATCTTTAGGAGGCATCATTTTTCCCATGTCCTGTTGTAACATTCATTTAAATGTTGTGATTTTGTCTCAGTAAGGCTACTTTCATACTTGCGCTGAACGGCATTTGTCACAATGCGTTGTGTGACGCATGTGATGGATGCCTTGCAAAAAGTGTGATAATAAAGGCCACGGATTCCAGTGAAATAACACGTTGCATTAAGTTTTCTTTAGCCGAGAGAGAGAGCCCTCATCTTCACCACACACCCCCCGACACAACCGCCCATATCATCACCGCACACACCCCGGCACTACAGCCCTCATCTTCACCGCACACATCCCGACATTACTGCCCACATCATCACCGCCCCCCCACACTACAGCCCTCATCTTCACTGCACACATCCTGACACTACCGCCCACATCATCACCGCACACACCCCGGCACTACAGCCCTCATCTTCACCGCACACATCCCGACATTAATGCCCACATCATCACCGCCCCCCCACACTACAGCCCTCATCTTCACTGCACACATCCTGACACTACCGCCCACATCATCACCGCACACACCCCGGAACTACAGCCCTCATCTTCACCGCACACATCCCGACATTACCGCCCACATCATCACCGCCCCCCCCCACACTACAGCCCTCATCTTCACTGCACACATCCTGACACTACCGCCCACATCATCACTGCACACACCCCGGCACTACAGCCCTCATCTTCACCGCACACATCCCGACATTACCACCCACATTATCACCGTCCCCCCACACTACAGCCCTCATCTTCACCGCACACACCCAGACATTACCGCCCACATCATCACCGAACACACCCCAGCACTACAGCCCTCATCTTCACCGCACACATCCCGACACTACCGCCCACATCATCACGCACACATCCCGACACTACAGCCCTCATATTCACTGCACACACGCACGCACTACTGCCCAAATCATCATCGCACACATCCCGACACTACCGCCCTCATCATCACGGCACACACCCTGGCACTACTGCCTACATCACCGCACACACGCACGCACTACCGCACTCATCATCACCGCGCACACACCGGCACTACCACACCCATCATCTCCGGACACACCGGCTCTACCTCACCCATCATCACCGCACACGCAGGCACTACTGCACTCATCATCACCGCACACATACAGGCATTACATCAGGGACGTTCCCGCTGACAGCGCGATTCACTTCAGTTGCTGCGTGGAGCTCACAGGAGCGGCGGTGTTCTACGGCCGCTCCTGTCAGCTTCATGTAGCAGAGCTGGATGCATTGTGGGACCTCGTGTGTATTACGCCGGCCCTTTAGGGGTATTTGGGGATTTTAATAAAGTGGTGAAAGAGGGTGTTTTTTTGTCTTTTATTCCAAATAAAGGATTTTTTCGGGTGTATGTGTTTATTTACTTTCACTTACAGGCTAATCATAGAATGTGTCTCATAGACGCCTGCCATGATTAACCTAGGACTTAGTGGCAGCTATGGGCTGCTGTCATTAATTCCTTATTACCTCGATTGCCACCGCACCAGGGCAATTCGGGATGAGCCGGGTATAGTCCCGGGACTGTTGCATCTAATGGATGTGGCAATTCCGAGCTGCTGGCTGATATTTTAAGGCTGGGGGGCTTCCCATAACGTGGGGCTTCCCATCCTGAGAAAACCAGCCTTCAGCCGTGTGGCTTTATCTTGGCTGGTATCAAAATTGGGGGAGACCGCCTGCCGTTTTTTTTTAATTATTTATTTATGTATTGTACTGCAAGATATAGACCCACCCACCGGTGGCTGTGATTGGTTGCAGTGACACAGCTGTCACTCAGCGTGGGGGCGGTTCTGACTGCAACCAATCATAGGCGCCGGTGGGCGGGGGAAGCAGTGAATACTAGATAGAATAATAAGCGGCCGGATTTTTCAAAAGTGGAAAAGCCGCCGGAGCTTTATGACAACTGTGCAGCATTGCGCCCATGATCGGTGAGTATGAGAGAGGGGTGGAGAGGGGGGAGAGAGACCAGGAGTGATTTTAAACGATTTCGATCGTTCTGCTGGACATGCTGAGCATGTGCAGTAGAACGTGACGAAATCCGTCAGTGGATAGCAGCGGAAACCGCCACCATAGACAATCATTAGACACCATGGCGGATTCCAATGAAATCCGTCAAGGTGCGCTGTTTTAACAACACAAAAACCGCTACATGCAGCGTTCCTTCCGCCCAACGCAGCGTCAAAATAACAACGCTGCGTCGTGCAGCGGATGCAACACAAGACCATCCGTTGCTATCCGTAGCTAATAGAAGTCTATGAGGAATATAACGGTTTCCTGCAACTTGATGCTCTGAAAGCTTGCTAATATAATTTTTCTGATAAGCCTATAAAGGTATCACTCTAAAATACTTTTGTCATTCTTGGGACATAGTATTTCAATTAGCTTTACTTAGAAAGGCTTTGATTGAGCATAGTGTTTTTCTACAGAAATTTGATGTAAAAGTATGTTACATTATGTTACATTACAGTATTTTGCGCATTTTGAGATTGAGCAAAAATATGGGCATTTTCATGCAAGTTTTGTTCACCTCCACCAAAATGGGCAAAGCTGGAGACAAATGGGGAATGACACAACTATTTGTCTAATTCTTGTCAAGGTATAGCATACCTTACACAGGAATTCTTATTCCAGTTAGTTAGATTTGTGGTAAGATACACAGAGGCATGCGACCCTTAATGAATCAGGAGTATCTGACTCCAACATTTCCCCTCATCAAGACCATTGTTGTTCATGCTGGTCTTGGCCTGAGTCTTAGATACACAAGATTATTTTTATTTATAACAACACATACAGATATTTTAATCACTTTTGGTTGGATGTTTGTTCAATCAGCCGACAAGCTCATTTATTCTTCTGGGTATTACAGTCAATGTTATTTGGAATTGATAACTGGCAATAACCTATAAGATGTGAGATCAAGGGGTTTTTTGTATTATATTAGTATATTTTTCTTTTAGCAAAAATTTTGAAGTACAAGCCGAATGACAACTCAATACTCTGAACATCTGTAGTACATGACAGTTTCCATACACAGACTTTGTAAATAACCCATCACAAAGCTTTCAACATCTTCATCTTTGGGTAATGAATACCTAGAAATAATAGAAAGAGAAGACAATCTAAAGAAACAAAAATGAGTGATGTTAAAAGCAAAGTATTCTATATCTATCACAATGAAATCAGGTAAAGAATAAATAAAATGTGTTCCCAATCAACAAAAGGAAAACAAACCATTCTCGGAATCTTAACAATGGTTTATCTCAAGCGGTAAGAGAAAATAGTGCATTACTTTTTTCATAGAATCCAATAAACATTGATAAAGCAACACAAATCAGAAAACTATTCAATTACTGCTGGCACAATTGAAGTTTTTATATTTTCTTTTATTTTATACAAGACGCTTAATTAGTTTTCGTCTATGCAATTGTATGCAGAAAAACTCAGCCTTGGTACAGCAGGTGGTATAAATCAGTGCATAGAGTCACCTCCTCTGCTAAACGGTAAGCAGCATGGGGTTAAAGAGAAGTCTTTGCGTAAGACGGATTGTGCCTTTGCTCATTTTAGATCTGCCCCAGACACTCGTATTAACAGAATAATAAGACTATTGTTTGTTCTGCTACGCTGCAGAATTCATTTACTATGTAAAATCAGAACCCAGTTACTCATTTTATGGCAGATTTATTGCATTTACAGAGGTTTAATCTTCTGTTCCTGGCAGTCTCTAAATGCACATGGCCTGTGATATTTGAGTTCTCTTGTCTGCAGTGCTTTACATAGTTATGGTATGACCTCAAAGCATTAACCCTGTCTTCCAAGATGTCACCGCAGAAGAATTCTTTTTAAAATATCGAAATCACAGTAATTCTTACTGACAGTTCTGTTGGTTCAGACTGTTGAAGTGCTTTGGTTATCATCCCGATCTTAATGACCCACTTGTCAAACATTATATTAGATATTATCTTCCTGTTTTGGGAAACCACTCCCGGGTGTATTAGGCTCTTGCTTTAGAGGGCTGTTCTCCTCCAAAAAACAATTTATAACCAATCCATAGAATAGAGGATAACTTGCTAATATTTATGGGTCCCTGTAAACGTAAACCCAGTGATCCACAAGATCAAAGCTGAAGAACATCTGAAACAGTCAAATTCTGAATGGAGTGGAGGTGCTCATGCTCAGCCTCCACTTCACTCATTAACTATAGGACTGCTAGAAAGATCTGAGCACTGTATATGTATGTTCCATAGAAAATGAATGTAGCTAAGGTACCCATGTGCATCTCTGCTCAATTCTGGAAAGGGCTGCAAAGCCACATGAATTTAGGATGACTTGATTGTTTTGGAAAAAACCCTTTAAGAAAGAATTATAGAATCATATGTGTCCCATGTGGGGTACACCTGTAGGTTTTGCAATTAAAGTTAAAATATATACTGTATTTTTCGGATTATAAGACGCACTTTTCTTCCCAAAAATTTGGGAGGAAAGTGAGGGGTGAGACTTATAATCTAAATATAGCTTACTGGGGGGTGGAGAGGGGTCGTAAGAGGCTGGGGGAATGCTGTGGCGGCTGTGCAGGGGCTGCAGTGGCTGCGCTGATGCAAGGTCTGCGACGGGTGGTGCTGGGATGGCTGTATGGTGTCAGCAGCTGCTATGCGGGTTTTCCAGTAGCTGCAGCGGCTGTGCGTGGTCTGTGTGTGGTCTCCGGTGGCTGGTGCTGGGGTGGCTGTGCAGAGTCTCCGGCGGCTTTACTGTCACTGCGGGTTGGGTGGTGAGGAATTTAAATAATGCTACCCGGAGTTGGCGCATGTGCAGATGGAGCTCTTGCCTCAAGCTCACATCTGTGCAGGCGCCGCCTCTGGCTCATTGATCTCCCTCCAGCAGACTTCAGGAAAATAGCGCCTTGAGGTGGCGCTTGTGCAGATGATATCTTTGCTTGCCATTGAGCCTAGAACTCAATCTGCGCTGACTCTGGATGCCATTTCTTTGAAGCTCTCACCAACTGCAGCCGCCGCAGCCCAAGCACAGCTGCCCCAGCATGGCAGAACCAGCCTATGCCACAGCCCAAGCCCCAGCCTGAGCTCAAGCACAGCTGCCCCAGCACGTCAGAACCAGCCTCCGCCGCAGCTCCAACCTCCGCCAAAGCAGCAGGCACCGCAGCCCAAACCCAAGCAAAGCTGCCCAAGCACCATAGCACCAGCCTCTACCTGAGCCCGAGCCCAAGTCTCTGCCGCAGCCCCAGCCTCCGCCGCAGCCCCGGCACAGCCTCCTCCACAAACGCTACTGCCCCCTCCGGTAAGACACCACCAAATTACAAAACGGACCCCATTTTTTTTTCAGCTTTTCTTGCTCTGAATTTGGGGTGCATCTTAAAATCTGATGCGTCTTATAAAATGGAAAATACGGTATGTTTTCTTTCTTACAGAAATATCTCTACAATTGTTCAAAGGTTGGATCCTGTAAAAATCCAGCTCAATTCATTTAATAGGACTGAACTTTAATACCACATTGATACTGCACGAGGTTTTTGGGTACACATCTCCCTTTTTTTTTTTAATCCTGTAAATTTAAAGCAATAAAAACTTTAAATTATTGAAAATGTCTTTTAATTTTTTATAATACAAATAATGACATATGGTTGACTTAAAGAGGTTCTCTAAGAAATGTAATAAATTAAATAATACATATTTTGATTTTAAATATTTTCTAAATAAATAAAAAGGTATGTTTTAACGAATACACACAGTCAGGATTTTAAAGGTAGCAACTGCCATCTATATAATTGTGCAGCCCTCCATAACACGCAGTTGGAAGGCTTGTGTGAAAAACTAAACAGACACACTAAAACTGTCAGGCTGACTGAAATGGATGTTCTTTCTCAAATAGCTAAAGAAAGGTGTTCATATTCTCGTTCAACCATCATCTTTAAACCCCTGACAGAGTGCAATAGATAAACCATACATTTTTCTAAATAAATGTATTTAGAAAAATGTTTATAATTTAGATGTGCATTATTTATAAGATTTATTAATTTTATTAAATTTCTCTTACAACTGTTTTAACTACTAGTGCTGAGAAAACATATATACCGTAATTATGCTAATTTTGCATGCAGTTCATACCTCAACTAAATCTCCTGCTTGTCTTAACATACCATAAATGTGATATATCATCAAAACGGAAAACAATAGGGATTAGTGGTGTGTTAAGGTGGCTTTACACACTGCAACATCGCAAACGACATCGCTGTAATGTCACCGGTTTTGTGACGTTACAGCGACCTCCCCAGCGACATTGCATTGTGTGAAACACATCAGCGACCTGGCCCCTGCTGTGAAGTTGTGATCGCTACAAATCGTTCAGGACCATTCTTAGGTCCTTTGTTTCCCGCTGTGCAGCATGCATCGCTAGAAAGTTTCAGTGTGTAAAGGGGACTTTACAGCGACTTCCCTTTCAAAAAGCTGCTTTACAACGTCCCCAACAACCAGCTAGGTCGCTCTGCAGGTCCGGATTGCTGTTGCGTCGTTGGCCAGGTCTGCCTGTTTGACAGCTCACCAGAGACTTTGTAGCGATCCCGGCCAGGTTGGGATCGCTGGTGGGATCGCTAGAAAGTTTCAGTGTGTAAACCCAGCTTTAGTGTAGTAAAGGTTACTGAAACAGATGCTTTGACAAGAAGATATTAAAAAACAAAAGTTTTTTTAAGCTACCTGAATGCTTTCAATAGCTGTCAGATTAATGCTTGGTTGACAGTCAGTCTTTCAGATTATTCCATACATGAGCCTAGTCTATTTTCAATAAGGAGACTAAGCCTCTGTCTTTGGCAAGTAGCTTATTTCCAATGAGAATAAAAAGAAGGACATCAAACATTTCATTTCCACACACCATTTGGCCAGAACTAGGAGTAGAAATGATTGAATATTTTGAAATTAGAATGTTCCAGATTCAGCAAATTGTTCCCCAAATTTTGATTTGCAGTGAATCAATTAGCTGCAAATCGCAATATTAAAAAAATCCTTAAAACCTGTGTGTAATACTCGGACCTCTCCTAAGACTATACTTAACTACTTTCAAGGGCTTTAACAAAAATACATCCTTAGTAATGTCAAAGTGACCTCACCACAGAAACACATTGTAACCCGGTCGTAACCTACATCCCATTTAATAGCATAGTACACTGACAGAGATTTCTTTCTTTTTTTCTAATTAAAAAATCGTCCAAAATTATCCTTCTTAACCATTTGGGATCAGGCAATTCATTATGTGCAAAAGACTGTCTAAAATTGATGGTGTCACTGTCAGTGGTAACATTATCCTGTGGTGATTAAGGCAGATGATTTGCCATGCATTTCATAATGCCATCTGCATCCTTCCCACTAATATGCTTGCTAGAGGCTCAGAAGGCCAATTTTGACCTGCATGTGGTAAAACTATTGTGTGGACGACTGGTGCCAGTGGTGGTAGTGATGATACTGCTAGCAGCTTTCACATTCTTAGTATATGTTTTTTTCTATTACACTATCCCACTCATTGCCATTGTCATTTTTTTACCATACATTTTGTACAATGTAATTACATTTTAACAATTTTTCAACACTAATTATTGAGTCCTTGCCACTTTGGACAGTAAAAAAATTCTGGGTGTATAGAAGCATAGCCAAACACAATTATACTAGGAGTGTTCGTGCAGAAAAACCAAAAACAGAAATTATACTCCTAAAATCAATATTTATTTATAAAGTAATATATTAAAAATGCTCAGACATACAGAGCATAATAACTCTTATATTTATCAAAAGTAGTTAACTGGTCACGTGAAGTGAGTGGGAGGACAAGAAGGGTACAAAACCAACTAGTGAGGGAAGGGGCACTAGTTATCTCAACGTTTCGTCAAAGAGCTCTAGGTAGCATGGCTCCAAATCTAATAATTGGAAATATAAATAGCCTATTGTCCTTAGGGATATATAAGGGGATGGTCTATCCCTCCCTTTTAGCTACCTACCAGCGGAGATGCACCTTAAAGTATTGGGTACCCCCCGCTCCTCGTCGGCTGTCCCTAAACTGTCCCTTCGACCCGCAAGTCGCAAGAAAACCCACCACCAAGAATGGAAGTGCAAAATAGTCAGCAGGTCATTATCAAAGTATGGTTACCTAGGTAAATTGGTAACCCTGATGCAGCTTATCCTTAAACAAAAAAGGTCAAGCAAGAAAATCTACTGTATAAAATATTTTTTGTATCAAATTTGGGAATCCATACATAGTTCTTTAGTATGCTCCTCATGCAATAGTAGCCAATTGTCACTGTACATATGTGTATTCATGCACAGTTTAAAAAGGATGATATTAAATACCAATATACCGATGATGTATAATAATAACATATAATCCCAGCAGGGAACTTATCTGCTGGGGTCACTGATAGCAAATCCCAATCCCGACGCGTTTCCCCCCTATATTTTTATCTTAGGGGTTCATCAGGGGAAGAAGAACCAAGGATTTCATCATATCCGAACACATCAGTTTCATCAGTTTTTATATCTTGGTAAATTTGGCTTTCTTAATGTAAGCAGACCGACATCAATGGCCTAAGGTAGTGGGCAAGTCGTCTGGCTGATATTCCCAGTTCATGCTCCAGGTATAATGACCATGGTGTACTGAGAAGCTTTGCTTTGCTTCTCAGTACACCATGGTCATTATACCTGGAGCATGAACTGGGAATATCAGCCAGACGACTTGCCCACTACCTTAGGCCATTGATGTCGGTCTGCTTACATTAAGAAAGCCAAATTTACCAAGATATAAAAACTGATGAAACTGATGTGTTCGGATATGATGAAATCCTTGGTTCTTCTTCCCCTGATGAACCCCTAAGATAAAAATATAGGGGGGAAACGCGTCGGGATTGGGATTTGCTATCAGTGACCCCAGCAGATAAGTTCCCTGCTGGGATTATATGTTATTATTATACATCATCGGTATATTGGTATTTAATATCATCCTTTTTAAACTGTGCATGAATACACATATGTACAGTGACAATTGGCTACTATTGCATGAGGAGCATACTAAAGAACTATGTATGGATTCCCAAATTTGATGCAAAAAATATTTTATACAGTAGATTTTCTTGCTTGACCTTTTTTGTTTAAGGATAAGCTGCATCAGGGTTACCAATTTACCTAGGTAACCATACTTTGATAATGACCTGCTGACTATTTTGCACTTCCATTCTTGGTGGTGGGTTTTCTTGCGACTTGTGGGTCGAAGGGACAGTTTAGGGACAGCCGACGAGGAGCGGGGGGTACCCAATACTTTAAGGTGCACCTCCGCTGGTAGGTAGCTAAAAGGGAGGGATAGACCATCCCCTTATATATCCCTAAGGACAATAGGCTATTTATATTTCCAATTATTAGATTTGGAGCCATGCTACCTAGAGCTCTTTGACGAAACGTTGAGATAACTAGTGCCCCTTTCCTCACTAGTTGGTTTTGTACCCTTCTTGTCCTCCCACTCACTTCACGTGACCAGTTAACTTCTTTTGATAAATATAAGAGTTATTATGCTCTGTATGTCTGAGCATTTTTAATATATTACCTTATAAATAAATATTGATTTTAGGAGTATAATTTCTGTTTTTGGTTTTTCTGTATAGAAGCATAGAAAGTAAAATGTGGAAAAAGGCCACTATATATGTATATAAACGCTTGTTTAATTGGACTAGTAATACAGACGTGCACAGTTACATGTCTATATTTTTTAATTTTTGTTGATTTTTTATTTAACAAAATTCAAACCCCTTCTATGTAATAAGATATGCTAGGTAAGTAAACATCCAAAAGCCAATGCCTGCAACAAAGCACTGTATTAGTGTGGCATGTATGGGTGTAAAATGCGGCTAATAAAGTAAGCATGCTAACAGAAAAAATATCTTGCCGTGCACAGAGTTTGAGGTAGACAGTTGCTGCAAAATGTTTATATTTTGGGAAATTTTATTTTGTGATTTAAAAAACAAAAACAAGTATGCCATTATTATTTCGAAAACAGATTTTTTTTTAAAAAATACAAAAACTCAATTCAGTTACATGTGACAAGGAAACACACTATCTTTGACTGACTAATTAAAAAAAATCTGTAGAAATGATTGTGCAGCATTGCTGCTTTCTAGCACATTAAGAATGACTAAAAGATGTGTCATTGTAATTCAACATATGCTATCTATTCAAAATCACTTCTCCTAATTGAGTCTCTGTGTGAGGCTGGTGTCACACTTGCGAGTGCCTCGCGTGTATCTCGCACGAGTCTCGCCGTGCATCACCCGGCCCGGACTCACACTCTCCTCACAGGAGCGGGTCGGTTGCATGCATCTCTATGCAACCAACCCGCTCCTGTGAGGAGAGTGTGAGTCCGGGCCTGGTGATGCAACGCGAGACTCGCGCAGCGAGATACACGTGAGGACACTGGCCTTATTTGAAAACTATTAGATTTATCTTTTTCAGTGATGCAGTTCTTCAACACATAACTGTCTAGAGTATTTGTCCCATGTTTTAGAATGTCTCTTTCTATTTCGACTGCTGAGCTGTGAGCTCTGATGTCCTCTCACTATTCTAAATTCTTTAAAATGGCAACTCCATTCCTTGCCATGGGTTTTATACAGTCTGTGATTATACCTACTGATTTGCAGTGTAAAACAATATGATGTGATAGCTGCAAGGTGACAAGAGGTCATGTTAACCTTCTGTGGTTGATGCGACTTGATGAAAAGTCTAAAAATGGAAGCTGGCATTTTTTGAGGTGAATAATGCAAATTGATTTTCAATTTTTTAAAAATGTTCCTATCAATTCCATAAAATTGACCTTAAAATTGATTTGCTTTATTTAAATTTGATCTTCTCTAGTCAGGAGGTCACAAACATAAATGACAATTACCACAGAAATTGTTGGTTTCAGATGACTTTTTGTATTGTAGCAACCATAGAGAAACCTAACGCATACCCCTTAAGTATTTTTTATATGTATGTTTTTTAAGAGCAATAGTAGAATCCCAGAGCTTAATACAAGTTATCAAGTCTACTACATTCTTGATATCCTCTTTAGCCAACTTTGGCATAGTTTTATTGCAGGAAATAAATATAAATTGGGTTAGATTTGAAGTTTGTAGTCAATAGACATAATAAAGTGGTCAACATGCTGATTATAACTCTATTCAAAGTCGACTGAACTGACAGAAATAGTACTCAGTACTCAAAATAAATGGAGCGGTAATATAAATACATGACTATCTTTCCACTTAAATGGCATTGTGGGACCCATATAGCCTTTACTCTATATAAAGGCAACATGCTAGCAAGTGTTCACAATAACTGAAATCAGTACAGTACAATGCTTTGCTCATTCCAAATTGAGATTGATATTTCAGATATTATTATGCTTTACAGACATTATCATCACTGTCCATATTGGGGCTAACAATCTAACTTTCCAACCAATATACCAAGAGAAACCCCAAGTAAACTCCTTTCAGATGTTCTCCTTGGTGGGATGTGAACTCAGTACCCCAGTAGAGATGATCGAATATCTCAAATATTCGGCTTCGCGGATATTTGCCGAATAGGTCGCCGCTATTCTACTATTCGAGAATATTCGATGCGCAATTTAAGTCTATGCGAAACTCGAATAACAACTATTCGGAACTATTTGGGCTTCCCATAGACTTACATTGTGCTTCAAATATTTGCATAGCGGCAACCTATTCGTCGGATATTCGCGAAGCCGAAGATTTGAGGTATTCGATTATTCCTATACCCCAGTATTTCAAAGTAAAAATGCTAACATTTGAGACACCATGGTTCCTATCTAAAAAATATATAGATTGTGTGTTCCAGAGAATGGCCACTGTTTGGGTAAATTAGACTTCATTGTCCATCATGCCTTCACAAAACCAATGTTATTACTTTTTGGTTGTTATGGATATTTGCATTTGTCCATTTTCCATGTTCCTTCTATATTACATAACATTAGAAGTTTACTGTTCATTCTTTGCATTTAAACAATTTCTCCAAGTTGTAAATTGCATTGTTTGTAGTTTATTTTTATGAACTTTAGGTAAATTTCAGTAGACATGTGTAATGCTTTAAAAATGTTATGCCTGCCACCCTATATTTTTATATGTTGGCTATATGGTATTTAAGCGGAAAAGTGGATTTTCCTAGTTAGAAGAGCAAAAAGGCTTGAAGAAAAAAAAAAGAATATTATTTTACAAAAGTCTGCATATTAACCTATTTGGCCAAATGCCACAGTCTCAAAGGTAATATAACTTTTTAACTTACTTTGAAGATTTTTTAAGTCAGTGAAAAAATATATTAAACTTTAAAAACTTTGAGCGACAGATTTAATAAATAAAACGAGAAAACACATACATGCAATTATATTGATTGCTTGTTCTAGATTTCTTTCTAAATCACATTGACATGTATAGTTTTCAAACAAACGTTACATAGCACCTCTTTATGGTTTTTAGGAATTCTTCTTGCTCACTGTACTGGGTTTTCATTGGTAAAAGTGGATCAGGTAAAATTCGAATTTGCCTGCTTGTGCAGACATTCCCAGGAAATTCTCTGAAAATTTAATGTCCCATATTATGCTCTGGGGTTGCACAAGACATAAGATGTAAAAACATAAAATAAAACACATACTCATATTACCATTCACCTCTGTGGTCACTCTAATTCTTACCATCACCTGTCCGGTCCTAAGGTAGCCACCACTTGTGCTGAAATCTCTGGACCTCTCATGCTAAGCCAAGACTTTCGGGAGGGTTCTGGACATATTTCACCAGGATCATAGCACATACCATGACATCATGATGCCGTGACCTTTCATGCACTTGCACAGAATCCTCACAGACCTCGTTAAAGCAGACATCCAGTCCCAGTGTTAGATGCCTGGCAATTTAAGCATGATCAGTGGTTGTCTGAAGATGGGCGAGGACAAGATAGATGTTGCAGAGGGGCCAGAGATGTGAGTATAAGGGATTTTTTTCATTGTTATTATTTTGATAGCCTACAGTCCAGAAAAGTCAAAGCCAGCCATTGTTGAATCCATACAGAAGCAAATAAAACAATCTGCATATGGCAAGCACAGAATTTTGTGAAATTTGAGTTGAATTCCATTTCACTTCAATTGATTCAGTCATCTCAATTTATTGTTAATTTTTAGAGAAGAAAAATCTTTCCTGGTGGTTAAACAGGCTCCCAGGTAGATGCATTCCATATTTGTATTATACAGTATGTGCCTTCATAATACCAGGAAATGTGTTAATGGTGTCTTTAACAAAGTGGCAGTTGGATGCCTGAGATTTATCTGCATTGGTAGCAAAAAATGTGCAAATATGTAAATTTTTATCGAATTGGTACATGTCCTCAGATTCATGCTCCCCAAATCACCAACAATTTGAATCAGACACTGCTTGCATTTTTTCAGCTTTGTATGTTTTAGGCCACATGCACATGTTGCGTATTTGGTGAGTTTTTTACTCCACTATTTGTAAGCCAAAACCAGGAGTAGGTAAAAAATGTAGAAGTGGTGCTGTTTCTATTATACCTTTCCTCTGATTGTTCCAATCCTAGTTTTGGCTTACAAACACTGAGGTAAAAACCAAATACAAGTAAAGATGTGTCGTTGCTTACCAAATAGTTAATAATCAGCAAAGCAAAGGTACTAAACAATTGTGGTCACAATTAAAATGTAACTTTTAATATCCAAGTTAAAATTCTTATATACCACACAACATAAATGGTTGTAAAACCAACCAAAGATTGTAGCTAATGTTAGGCTCCTGTCATTACCCAGTTAAGGACACTGTATATCCAGTAGTAGCAACTCTACCGAAATAACACTAGTTGAGACAAGAGAAAAAACTGTCCCATATATACAGTTAGTAATCCACAGGAAAAATGTACATTCGGTAGGAGTCACCCCACCGAAATAACAATAATTGAGACCAGAGTGTAAAACTGTCTCCTAAAATAGTGTGTACAATTTATAATCCACAGCAATGAATAACCATGACAAAGGTCTCACTGTAAAGAATGAAGCAAAAATAGTTGTCCAGTAACAGGGGGGGGCACCGATCAGCCTCACAAAACCCCTTAGCTGGCAACAATCTGACCTGATACTTTCTTAGCGTTTCTTAATTTAGCTTAATCCTCAGGGGACTGTGGTCAAGAAATTACAGCTGCAAAGATAAACAGTATGATCAGAATAAACAATGCAAGGATCTACTAAAGAATTCGCAGAGCATTTTCAAAAAGATCTCCTTCCTACCTTCATTTAGAAAACGGACATCCAGCATACTGTGTCCGGGCTGGCATAAAGCACTGGGCTTTCAAACTTGCCGCCCTTAAATATCCTGTGGGCGGACCGCCCCACTTATCACAATAGCCGGCCACAAGCTGGAAGGGCGACACCCCCCTAACAGAACTAACCAGCCATAGGCAAATGATCAAAAAGGTGTGCCGCCCACCAGAGCATCTAACCACAATAAGTGATGGACGTCACTCAAGCCCCGCCCTTAGAAACCAAACACGGAGAACCGTCACTAAGTGACGTCCCCGCACATGGCGATCATGTGATCCGAATATTTTTTGAAGGGGCGTGGCTGTCACTTCACTAGACACAATGCGTGGTTAATTAGACTGCTCTCTTTCTGTCTCATGAATTTTTTTTTTCTTTTTGACGGGTTCTTCTTCCACCAACTCAGGGGCACGGCCATGGGTTGTCCATGCGCACCATCTTATGCCAACTTGCTCCTGGGTTGGTGGGAAGAGAACCTTATTTTTGGGGAGGAGTCCCCTTATGATTTGGATAGGATTGTGCTGTGGACCCGTTACATAGACGACGTGTTCGTGCTATGGCGGGGTACCAAGGAGACGTTTTTACAATTTGTCTCCGAGATCAATCACAATCCTCTTGGGTTGGGCTTTACAGCACAATGTGATGAGAGAGAGCTCTCTTTTTTGGACATTCTGGTTACAAAAAATGTTGATGGAACCCTAACGACTAACACATTTCGAAAACCCACTTCCTCCAATGCACTCCTACGTTGGGAGAGTAATCACCCTCTATCTCTTAGGGCAGGCATCCCCAAAGGACAGTATCTGCGAGCACGACGGAACTGTTCTTCCCCCTTGAATTTCTCCTGACAAGCGGAAGATCTACGCAATCAGTTTAGAGAAAGGGGATATCCGGATCACGTCCTCTCGAAAGCCTTCCAAACAGCACAATTCAGAGAAAGATCTAGCCTACTAGTCCCCTCGCACAAAAAGAATGAGACAATGGAGGGCAAATTTCGTTTTATCTCTACCTTCACCAATGGGTCCACGGAAATACGCAAGATCTTGGAACGGCATTGGCCAATCCTGAGAATGGACGTGGACATTGGTGATGTGGTAGGAAGCCATCCAAAGTGTACTTATAGGAGGGGCCGCTCTATCGGTGATAGGGTAGTCCACAGCCACTTCATCCGCCCGAAAGAGAATACCTGGTTACGGACTAAGCTTAGAGGGTGTTTTAGATGTAAGGGGTGCGTTGCATGCCCGCACATTGAGACTGGAAGGACCTTCTCTAGCTCGGTTACGGGTCATTCTTTTGACATCAGAAATTTCATAAACTGTCGCTCGAAGGGCGTTATCTACAAAGCGAGATGTGGCTGTGGACTTGAATATGTAGGCAAGACAAAGAGGGAGTTCAGGAGACGTGTGGGGGAACACCTCAGGGATATAGCCAACAAGAGGGATACTCCCCTGGCGAAACATATGGAAATAATGCATAATGGTGACATATCAGGTTTGACTTTCATGGGGATCGATCTCATTAATTATCTGACTCGAGGTGGGGATTTGGATCGGTTGATCCTTCAACGGGAGTGTAAATGGATTTACACATTGAGGACCCAGACACCGCTGGGTCTTAATGAGACACTTACTTTTGGGTGCTTCCTGTAGAGCCTAGGGCCCTTTTAGGGACTTTAAGGGATAGCCACCGTGGAGCGGGGGCACCCGGTACTTTAAGGTGTTGTTACACTCCGTTGGTAGGTAGGGGATAGGTAGGGCTGAGTAGGAATTATTACAGGAGGCCCTTGTGAGAACATCCCATCCTTTGAATAAAATTTCTCCCCCCCTCAATAAACCCTTGACCCTTGTATGGGTATTTTTATTTGCCACTTGCCTCGTGTCCGTGTCGTCTGTACCTTTGTGAGTGCCTGCCTTAATCCAATTTGTGTGTCCTTTTGCTATTTAGGACAACTCTAGTACATTGTATTTTCAATTTCCTTCCTATTTTATAAATTGATACCCCCCCTCCGCCCCCCCCGGCCAACAAGTTTATGTTTACATGTCATGCCTCATTTTAAACACCTTTTAAACACCTGTTCATTATAGTAATTCTTATATGGCAAGTACTTATGGGCGTTTTTTCAGCCCATACAGTGTATAGGTGGGTGTAATTTATATCCATAGCTCCGGTTCTGTTACAGCTATGGGCGTTCTATTTACATTGCGATAGCGGTCCTTGTGACCGGTCATGTGATGCGGAAATGGGCGGCGCCTAAATGACGTCCTGACTCTGGGCTCTGCATCACATGCCCGGATGCGCGTCGGGTAATTACGCGCAGTTCTGGTCCCTTGGCACAATGGGTAATGACAAGATGGGTGGCGCCGGCATGACGTCACATGAACGGATCACATGATCGCCATGTGCGGGGATGTCACTTAGTGACGGTTCTCCGTGTTTGGTTTCTAAGGGCGGGGCTTGAGTGACGTCCACCACTTATTGTGGTTAGACGCTCTGGTGGGCGGCACACCTTTTTGATCATTTGCCTATGGCTGGTTAGTTCTGTTAGGGGGGTGTCGCCCTTCCAGCTTGTGGGCGGCTATTGTGATAAGTGGGGCGGTCCGCCCACAGGATATTTAAGGGTGGCAAGTTTGAAAGCCCAGTGCTTTATGCCAGCCCGGACACAGTATGCTGGATGTCCGTTTTCTAAATGAAGGTAGGAAGGAGATCTTTTTGAAAATGCTCTGAGAATTCTTTAGTAGATCCTTGCATTGTTTATTCTGATCATACTGTTTATCTTTGCAGCGGTAATTTCTTGACCACAGTCCCCTGAGGATTAAGCTAAATTAAGAAACGCGTCGGGAGGTCTAAGAAAGTATCAGGTCAGATTGTTGCCAGCTAAGGGGTTTTGTGAGGCTGATCGGTGCCCCCCCCTGTTACTGGACAACTATTTTTGCTTCATTCTTTACAGTGAGACCTTTGTCATGGTTATTCATCGCTGTGGATTATAAATTGTACACACTATTTTAGGAGACAGTTTTACACTCTGGTCTCAATTATTGTTATTTCGGTGGGGTGACTCCTACCGAATGTACATTTTTGCTGTGGATTACTAACTGTATATATGGGACAGTTTTTTCTCTTGTCTCAACTAGTGTTATTTCGGTAGAGTTGCTACTACCGGATATACAGTGTCTTTAACTGGGTAATGACAGGAGCCTAACATTAGCTCCAATCTTTGGTTGGTTTTACAACCATTTATGTTGTGTGGTAAATAAGAATTTTAACTTGGATATTAAAAGTTACATTTTAATTGTGACCACAATTGTTTGTACCTTTGCTTTGCTGATTATTGATTATTTTAAAACCAAATACTCAACATATGCACGTGGCCTAACTTTAAAACACCTTCAAACAGCCAGCCAGAACAATGTTACCAGTCTGTGGCAGCTCTCTGGTTTGTTTCTCCTTGACTCACTCAGTGGCCATACCTGACTGCCATAGCACAAACATTGTGTGATTCATGCTGATCATTGTTCAGGCAAAATGAATCTGATGACAAGTTCTCTTTAAAAATTAATGCAAAATTGGTAATGTCCACACATTTTTAACGACAGTATAGCATGACTATTAACAATCCAACTAACAATATAATTTTCAATATAAAATCCACAATGGCTTACACAGCCATGCGATTTACTACCATTACACAGGCGTAAGAAATAAGCACTTCAGTGGGTCATGTGTGGGACAAGGTAGTCATATGTTAGAGGTATATATCTTAAGATACTCACAATTAAAACCTCTAATATACCAATCAGATGTGCCTAAAGACCCTTATTCATAAGAACATAAACTGTATTTAGCACTTATCAATAATTTAAGAGGTTGATCAGAAATCATATACATATATTTTAAGGTATTTCAATGGAGGAAGGGTTGTTTTGTGCAATTGCTCCTTCTTCGTACTTTCACATACTGAATTTTTATCCCTGTTTGGGAGAGTAGGTACTGCTGACTAGAGATGAGCAAACCTCAGCCTCAAGGCTCAGTGTTTGGGTCAGAAAATGACATAAAAATCCCCAAGATGAGTATAGCGCTGTGCTCATGTGTGAGTGATGTTCTGCATTGTGCGCGCTGCGGTTAATGTTTGATCAGCTTAAATTTGGCCTACATTCAGCGTTCTCAGTTGTACTGTTCACAGAGAATAATGAAAAAACAAACACTGCCCACCCACCACCGGAATTGTTTTGCTTTTGACCCATAGTAAAACACTACCGGAGGTGTGTGGGTGGTGTTTTTTTTTTTATTCTCTGTGAACATTACATTTGAGAACGCTGAATGTAAGGGTACCGTCACACTTTAGCGACGCTCCAGCAATCTCACCAGCGATCTGACCTGATCAGGATCGCTGGTGCGTCGCTACATGGTCGCTGGTGAGCTGTCAATCAGGCAGATCTCACCAGCGACCAGTGACCAGCCCCCAGCCAGCAGCAATGCGTGGAAGCGATGCTGCGCTTGGTAACTAAGGTAAATATCAGGTAACCAAGCAAAGCACTTTGCTTGGTTACCCGATATTTACCTTGGTTACCAGCGCACACCGCTTAGCGCTGGCTCCCTGCACTCCTAGCCAGAGTACACATCGGGTTAATAAGCAAACCACTTTGCTTATTTACCCGATGTGTACTCCGGCTACGTGTGCGGGGAGCAGGGAGCCGGCACTGGAAGCCTAAGAGCGGCGTACACTAGTAACCAAGATAAATATCGGGTAACCAAGCAAAGGGCTTCGCTTGGTTACCCGATATTTACCTTGGTTACAGCTTACCGCAGGCTGTCCGAAGCCGGCTCCCTGCCCCCTGCACATTCCGATCGTTGCTCTCTTGCTGTCAAACACAGCGATGTGTGCTTCACAGCAGGAGAGCAACGTCCAAAAAATGAACCAGCACTGTGTGTAACGAGCAGCGATTTCACAGCATGAGCCAGATCACTGCTCAGTGTCACACACAGCAAGATCGCTAATGAGGTCACTGGTGCATCACAAAAACCGTGACTCTGCAGCGATCTTGCTAGTGATCTCGCTATGTGAGAAGTACCCCTAAGCAACGTTTAAGCTGATCAAACACTAACCTCTATAACTCAGTTAATAACATAAAATAAACAAATTCACAAAAGGCAACATAAAAGCTGACCCCACTCCTAGTCCCTTCACAGTGACCTTTGCAGATTATATTTTTCAATATCAAAGGTATGGTTGGCATCTAACTAATATGTGCATGTGTTGTTTCCAGCAGCAACAGAAATTTTGAGCATTAACTAGCCTTAGTGGCTAGTATACAAAGGGCAAGATTTCTATTTTTTTAGTTTTAATATGAATTGTGATTGTAAAGGATGAAATAAAGAAAAAAAAAAGAGCCAAACATTGTAAAAATTAACACAAAACCCTGGTTTAAACAATAGGTTGCTATCGATAGCTTCTCTTTAAGAAAAGCAAAATGTTTGTATAGGTTCATTAAACTTAGTAAATGCCTTCCCCTGCCTACAAAAATGTTCCTTAGTTCATTGATACTGCAAAGAATATTGGTATTGCATATATCAATGACATTTTCCTCTAGGTTTCTAAATGTTTTTAGACATTGCAGATAAATGAAAAAGTAATGAATAAAAGATTTCAATTTAATAAGCAGAAGAAATTGTAAAGTCACTAAGTGGTTTAAGGCATGAAGAGAAGAACTGCAAACAGATAATTGTTTAAATAAATAATTCTTATTTTGTAACCACTGTTGTATTGCGTTATTATAATGATTACAACTCCCAAAGAAATAATGTTGTTATAGAGCTTACTATATTACTATTTTGATGACTTATCCTTATAGGCCATTCATATCAGATCATCATCATACAGATAGAGTTTAGCGAGTACCTAACTATTTGTACTCGCTATACTCATAACGAGTACTGTCTAATACTCATGTATTCGTTCCGAATAGCATGTGCAATGCCACTCAAAGGGGAAAATTTGCAAAGTGACGAGTATGGCGCATTATTTGCTACTTGCACGAATAGTACAGCATTCCGGTTACTCATTACTTTGCAAGTTTTTCCCCATTGACTTGCACTGCACACGCTATTTGAAATGAATATATGAGTTTTAGACAGTACTCGTTTTGAGTATAACGAGTATCAGTAGTTAGGTACTCGCTCAACTCTAATTGCAGATCAAGTTCAGTTTATAGAAGTTAAGTTAGCAATTTGTGAGAACATTCACCATAAAATGATCAGTTCCAAAAAAGTTTACATCTGAAAACAACTGATTGGTGAGGGTGTAGGGTGTCAGACCACAACGAATTTGCTATTCCTGTCCTATCCTAATATTAAAGCATCGATATTGTAAGAAATGCAACCCTTTTTATGTATTTCCCAATCACACAACTGTAATTACATTATTTCTGATCCTATGTAGTGGTGATGATGCATACACACTGCCATTCTATTTTATATGGTTGTCCCAAGAACAAAGTTCATTTTACTTAATAGACTTTGAATAATAAAAAGTTCCACAATTGGTTGTGTTATTAAAAATCTTCCTGTGCTGAGATAATCTTATTAATGTGCCACTTCTATGTACTGTGTAATCGCCGTTTCTTTATTTTATTTATTCCTATATTTGATTAACTAGGCTGGCATGACATGATCTGTGTAACAGACCCCAATGATGACTTTGCGCCAGCAACCAGAGGCTATTGACCCAGCCGATTTGACAGAGTCCCGCTAATTGATCCACCAAACTCTAGAAGTGACTGAGAGAACTTGGCCCTGTACTCCAAAATACATGGAGATGTTGTGTGCCACTTCATTCAATTATATTCTCTATTCTTGTGATAAGTGGGGACCCAGAGATCATACATTTAGCACATATCCTGTGGAAAGTTCATAAATGCTTTACATGGATCAACCTCTTTAATTTTCAGTGGGCTATAGTTATTTTATTTTGCATGTTCTTAACTAATAATTCTTTGAAGTTATTAAAGAAGCATGGGTACACTTCGGTAAGTTGTTACTGTAGGAATCTGATAATATTACAATTTGTTAAGAGACAGAGGTCAAATTCCAGGATGGGTTTTTTAATGTTGGAGCAGTTCTAACTCTAATTAAGTTTCTGGGATTCTCTAGAATTAAAGAAATACACGAACATATGATTTCCAAAGCTCTCCATATGAATTGGATGAAAATCAGGACTTTTATACTCTTCAGAAATATTGGCAGACCATGCATACATTTAGGCATTTCTTGCATTCTGGCAAATAGTAGAATACATAACTGCATAATTAGTACAGATACTCCATGCATAAACCTAGCTTTGTCACATTCCTCAACAGTTCTTTGTTTCAAACAGTTCTCATGAGAATTATTATTTATTAAGCCTATGAGATTTTGTCAGGCTTAAAGACATTAACCGCTTCCTAACTATAACATTTCCTTTGTTTTACTTCATGAGTTTCAAATAAATCTTGTCAATTCCTAATTGGTGAAGGTTGTTAACATACCCATATGTCACACAGTAAAGGAGTAGGCTCTTAACTACATGGGTATATCATTTAGGATGAGCATCACCATCACCACCCCCATCCCTTTTCTTGTCCTAATTTGAATTCTACAAAATATAATATACTATATATTATATATAGTCTGTTACATTCTGAGGGTTGGTTCACTATAGCTGTGACATCAGTTGGTCAAATGTGGTTGAGATGTTTCTGCAGTGTTGGTCAGCTTGTAAAGTGGTTGACTATGCCTGTATGCTCCTGCTCTGAAGACACTGACTGAATTGTATTATAGCAGTGTAAACTGTGTCTTATGTCTATGTACATATTGTTATATAATGTTTATGCACAGAGTATAAGTGTGGTCCTCTAGTGGTCAGTTCTAGATAGTGCTCATAGATGTAAATATTAGAATCTGCTAAGCAACAGGATGACTGTAGGAAGGAAGTTGGTTGTGGAATGGGAGGAACCATTTGCAGGAACAGGCTAATCTCATCTTTGTTGGTTAAGAACAGAAGTAAATACATTAGATATGTAGGTTGCTACATACCTTGAACTGTAGATAATGGGTGTGAAGTATCCCAAAAAGTAGTTGTCCAATAGTCAAGCAGCATGAATCCTAAACAGGCAGTCAGACACAGGTGCGCTTGGCCTCTGAAACTGGTTTGTGTAAGAAATGGTTAACCTCTACCACAAAAAGGTCCACTGGAAGATGAGTAGCAAAGGTCTGTGTGAACAGGCTGCCATGGTAAAGGACATTAGATGAACAGAGTTGGGTCAGCGGTTGTAGCGCTGAGTGAGCAGGTCCTGTGAGTGGTACACTGACTGTGAGCTGATAGACGACTGAATGACTTTGATGTGCAGAACCATGATGGTAGGGTGGGTAGAGGAATGTAATGTCAGAGAGGTTGATGCCAGAGGGAATGGAGTAAGATTATATGTGTCATTTGAAGATAATGACCCCTGTATAACAGAATTTACTTCTGGATCTGCTGTCGGTCAGGCCTCTTGCCCATCCAAGCAGAGGAGAGCAGGTAGTAGATTTCAGTAATCCACCATCCTACTCTGAACCTTTGGAGGTGTCAGTGAGTGTAAGGCTCTTCACTATGACTGTGGGTAACCGCTTACCCCAATTCCATCTGTATTGGCATATGAATATGCCCACAGTCTCAGTTGTAAAGTTGGAACTGTTGAACTAAACGTTAACCAGAAAAATAACTGTTTGCCTCTGTGTTTATTTTATTGCCGGAGGGACCTGAGATGCCAGATCTATCAGCAATGTGAAGTCACTCCAAAAGTGTGACCTGCACAACAGAACTCCTCGAACTAGTGAATGCATTAGCCCCCTTGATTTTTGGGGATGACCAGGGTACAGACTACAGGTGGGATCTCCTTGCCCCTGACAACCGCCTCAAGCCACCCTTACCAGCTGGTCGTGGTGCAGGAGAAAAGTAGTGCTTTCGCTTTTAGCTATAACTTAAAACACAGCATTAGATGTTTTAAAGGTTAGCTTAGCTTTTTTTATTTTAACATACACTGTTAGACTGATCATTTTTATACGTATTACTACATATATAAATGTATAGCCCTGTCATAATCATAAACACTTCTACTACCAACTGTGATATTCCTGATAATCAACCACCTTGTTAAACAAATTAGTTGGATTTAGTGAAGATATTTTCTGACCCTTCCCAACACTGGGTGTGCTTCTACAATGTTTCTGATCTTACCCCCTGAATTCAGTTCTGCATGTTCCACTAACAAGGTAAAAATTCCAATTCCACACAAGAGCTGGCTAGGTACAGCATTTACTTGTCTTATATAGTATTATTATTCAGACCAAGTATGGCCTGATGGGTGTCATGATTTTTTTTACTTTTTTAAGCACTCGTCTTGGTTATACTTGAGATATGCTAAATTGTGTTTATAACTAATACAATACTAACTAGTCCTTCTGCATCTGGTATAGACAAGAAAAGATGGTGATAAATTTATAGCAGTGACTGTTGTGCACTGACATGACTTATCCTTTCCTGTCCCAGTATAGGTGCTGAAATCGCTGACAAACAACAGCCTGTCTTAAAAGGACTACCAAAAAGAATCTTATAGAGAGAACCTTGTCTTTCTGCTAAGAATAATTCTGACTGAATATAAATCTATTGGCTGATATTTAGTCAACAGTTTTCTGACTTGTACATCCTTTTTCTGAATCTTTATCTTCAATGTCCCACTTTGCCTCTCAATTTTCTCATCGTTCTGTGGATGGTAAGGGCTGTGCAATGCCTGGTGTGTGCTCTAAATATTCCCAAAATCCTCTTATATGAAATTTGTCATCTGAAACATTTTAATATCTCTCAAACCACATATCAATATACCATTTCTGGCCTCAGCTATCTGATTACGGCTTTTCTTTTTGGTGCTTTCACATAGGGCCAAACATCAGACCATTCAGAAAGGGGATGCCCACAGACAAGTACATACTCATATCTACTGTATATAAAATAATTCTGCAGTTGTTGTAATGAGTACAATGGATTGGGGCTGTGTCCTTGCAGATATTTGACTGTTTTTTTATTTCTTCATTGTGGAGGGCACAGACAGTACAGGCAGAAACATATGCAGCAGCATCCTGATTAAATCCTGGCCTGATGATGATCCACGTTAACTCACAAGACTTACCATGGCTCCTTTAGCACAGTGAGTTGGACCACATTTTGCACATGATCTCCACACATCACACACACGCAAACACACACACACACACACACACACACACATTGCTCCTTTAGTCTTTCATTATTCTTTTTCCTTAGGCTAGACTGTTGCTGTTTCTTACCTAACAGCTCAAAGTTCACATTTGTATCCTGCTACACACTACACACAAAGTTCTCTGGTGGTAGCATGATGGCGGCTTCTTTACCAGCAGTGTCTGTCAGGGAATTACTCTGGTCTTGTTTTTTCCTTTGTTTGCATGTGGACTTATATCCACTGCTTAGGTAGCTCCAGAGCTCTAATGAACTGCCTGTTCCTTTCAAGCCTTATGTGTAGTTCTCCCTCAAGATCAACAAAATCCCTGCTGCTCTTCCAGGTGAACCATAGTCATGTGCCACTCTGAAAATGTACACTGTCTGATCTTCTGCCATTGTACACACTACAGCAAGTGCCTTCAGCTCCACCTCCTGCACGTATACAAAGCCGAGAGTGGTTTCTGTATCAACACATTTTTCACCAAGGTAGTCCATGCATGGACTCCCATTATGGTAACACCTCAAACTATTTCAGTTTTCATTAGTACTAATGTTTGCCTTTTTTCACATAACGCTGTGAATCTCTGGCATACAGCTAAACCCTCGTTCATATTTCAAATGAACAGACTGTATGAGTTGAATAGCCTTGATTTATTGGCTGGTAATGTGAACTTGATTGCAGTATACGTGGATTATACAATGAATATAGGAATATCCAAGATACAGTTGAATACGGTATACGGAATACGGAATACGGGTAAAAACTATAACAAGAAAATGATTACAGTTAGTACAGTGTTAATACAGAGTTAACATAGCATAACAGTATATGAGATGCAGTTATAATGAGAATGTAGGTGAAAGATCACTGCAGCTGCAACACAAATAGAGAATCTTATCTATACAAACAAGGCAGGGATGACAGTAAGGTGTAGAATTACAATGTACAATGCATTTACTACAGTCTTCCATCTAAGTTTCTACCACTAACACATGTAATTTGCTTTGCTCACCGGATTACACTAGGCAGGGGTGAATGTACAGAGAGGTAAGTCGGCAGGTCCTTTCCTAACAAATCCAAGGAGAAAATGGCTGCAGGCTTCTTCTCAGCTCAGAGGGGGGGCATTTCTTACCCAGAATACATTTGGCTTAAAGAGAAACTCATGAATTCATAGAATAACAACGACCTCTAGAGGTTGTAACAGAAATTGCAATGAATTACTATTAGCAGGCTGCTATACAAGACAGAACAACTAACAACCATTATCATTAGCATTAGACAAATGTTAAATTGTTTACCGACCCATCCTCCTTTTCTATCCCTGATCATGCTCTCCCCATTCCTCAGTGCCCTGTTTTGAACCCAGCAAAAATTATGTTTCTGGTTTCAATATACAGTATATAAGAGAATACAACACATGCAGAGATGGGAATTTGCTTTCACTATCAATATTTATATTTCAGATCAGAAGGAATCTTATTGTGATTTGCTTTTATCTTCTGAACAATTATTCAATGTGCCAATATAATTTACTCATAAAAGATTCAATTAGAATCTAATTCTTCAATAACCCATATTAAGAAAACATGCAAAACTTTCATAATAGTGAATCACTGTGTTAAAATATTAATTAATTCATATGAAACATTATTATGTTTCCAACACAGTTCACATTACACACTTGTTGATCTAGATACTCATTCATCAATTTCATGAAGACAAGTCAATACATTCCAATATTTTTTCTACAAATTATCATATTGCCTTCCTGGTGTAATAATAACCCCTAAAAAACTTTATATATGCAACATATATATATTTAACATAAAGTCAGTCAGAATATATATATATATATATATATATATATATATATATATATATATATATATATAAATTTATATATATATATATTTTTATATATATATATATATATATATATATATATATATATATATATATATATATATATATATATATATATATATATATATATATATATATATATATATATATATACGTATATAATAGAAGTGGAGTTGTATTGTTTTACTTACTGGAGATAAACTAACCATCAGCAACAACACTCTATATCTTTTTTGCAGTCACATTTTAAAGCTAAATCTTATTTTTGCTAATCAAACATCAATTCATTTTTTCTTCAGCTACTGTTTAGACACAAGAGGGCATACTTTTTATGATTGAATGCATTGTATAAATCATTAACCAGTGACATACAGCTGAAAAACAATCCTTTTGGCTTTACATGGACAAAGGACCTGACCCTATAAGAACTTCCCTACACAATATGCTAGTGTAGCATGGAACGGGGGGGGGGGGTAGTCGTGGGCAAAGTAATCATCTGCTGCACCCCGATACGCTACAATAAAATAGAGGTCCTGGCTGGGTGTGTGGTATTGCACTATGGAGGGGATATGCCTTTGCAGGCTGCATGTTGCCAATGGTTTTGACTAGCCAGGACAACATGGTACACAGTTCATTGAAGGAGATCAGAAGTTCATTAAAAACTTAGTTTTACTGAACACAAACTTTATAACAATGATGTATATTACATAATGGACATAAATCTTCTCATATGTTTCTTTGTCACACAGCATCATTAAGTACACCTTCCTTACTTTAATTGCTTCAACCTTTATTAGTCCTTCTCTTTTCAATACTACCCAGACTAGCACCACAGCACAGTCCATGAAATTAAGTTTCCTCCTCAATGATTCCACGTCCATTCCCTCTTGGAGGAATGTTGACAATATGGCCGTATTGAGCTGTAAGCTCTTCTAAATGCTTAGGGAACACCCGCCCAAGTTTATCACTTCTTTCCACAATCTTTTCGGTCCTGCACCAGGACCGTCTCTCTTCATTACTCATTCTTTCAGTCAGTGTGTTGATCAGACTCCACTAAGTCAATGTGTGTAACAGTCACCTCCTTCTCTTCTCAGTTCTATTTTTTGGGTCACGGTATCCTCTGTAATGGTCTCCTTCTCAGGAACATCATGTGACTCTGATGACTATTCAGATCTGATTCCTCTGTCACACACTGGGCCTTTATATCCCATTTTAACAGAAGCTGTATCTTTCCTGTACCATAGCTCCTTCAAAATGGGATAGTCCTAACACTTAACTCTGTCTGATCCTTCTATATTTTTCTGGGCAGAACTCAGCCTTCTCAAACCATAGTGCGTAAAATGATACATCACAGTTCACTTTACACTTTACATGTATGATAATAATGCAATTGGTGTCTTCAAGGGGAAAGGAACAAGATGTCCATTTTCTTACATTAGCTTGATCTCTTATACATATGACCTTTTTAACACTTTATAACTCATATTCTAATATTAGATTTTTCCTGTTGCAATGCTTACAACACACAGATTCACTCACATTACGAAAATAACAATATATTTTATTCATCACAAACTGTCACCCACATCATTTACAACAGAAAAAAAGCATAGACAAAACAAACACTTCTCTTTTCTAGCAATTCCCAGGAAAAATTACCATATTGCTTAAACATAATTATTCTCATAATATTATACACATTCAGGTAACATACTCTTAACTGTGCTACAGGTGATCATCACCTATCTGCATTCACATTAATCTATTTTGTTTTCATATCCTCATATTATTTTAGGCATTGTAACTATTTTGTCAGCCACTTAGACATACCAATGATTAGAGCAAAAATCTTGGAATATATTGTAACTAATATACTCTTGACTTTGAACAGGAAGAGGAACGATATTGGTAAAAAACAAAAAGTTAGATTGCCAGCTCTTTTTGCTTTTCTCCAATCCTTCATGTTAAGTCAGGTCATTTGTAACTCTATTTTTCCTGGGAAGTCAGTATTCCGTCCAGTGTAATGTCTTCAGTGTGTGCCCTCTTCCCTCCCTCAATCACATTGTTGGAATTCCTGTCCTGTAAGTTTGAATAAACAGGAGGTGGGCCTGGGGGTAAAAATGGGGCATTAGGAGCTTGTATAGGGGAATGTTTCATAACACGCCCTCTTCCTTTGTACTCTTCAAGGTCTCCCTCCCCCTTCTTCCCCATTTCCTCTGATACTTCCTTCCAGTCTTTTACTTAAACCTCTCTGACTTATCCTACCCTGTAGATACAGGAAGCCTGTGGAAGGCATTCCTGCTTTTTCTAAGAATTTTCGTATATATCCTTTAAGGCAACATTGCATTGCCTATTCTACCACCCACTGTATCTATAGCTTTCCTAAACACCTCTTTACAAATTAAAGCCCCCCACGTGTAGCCAGATGTTAGATCCAGGTGCGTTGGTCCCTAGACTCAAAATCTAAACTCCTCTTATGAAACTACTTCTCAAATGTTATAAAGCAATTTTCCTTTCTGTTATGAAGCTTTTTCTTAAATATCTAAAATAATATATAGCTTCACCTAACTCTATAATATTCTAAAAATAATCTGTAGCTTTATAAAGCTTAAATATTATGGTGCTATTACATTGCACATTCTATCTGGGGTTTGTACTGCCCAAGTTCAGATGTCAAAATAATCACTACCCTCTATGGAGAAAAAAAAACCTTCTGACTTTATCAGGGGAAAAACAAAAACTATTGTCAGTTGGCTTCTATCAGTTAAGTCAATCACCTTCTACATTCAATATCAATACTTCGTATATATTTCCATATTTGCATGAAATATATTACCTACTAGCTGTACTACCCGGCTTCGCCCGGGTTAATAACTGTTGTTAACAAAATGGAATGTATTAACAAAAATATATACTGCACACAAAAACCACAGAACAAATACATAGAAATGTAATTATTAAAAGGCAAAAACTAAGCTAATAGAAGCATTTCACAACATATATTGCAACACCACAGATATTCCACACTGATTTAACTAAATTGGCCAAGTAATGTGCTCCGTCTGTTTCTTTCCAGGTCTGTCTCTTTCTAAGTCTGTCTCTTTCCCCATCTGTCTCTTTCCCCATCTGTCTCTTTCCCCGTCTGTCTCTTTCCCCGTCTGTCTCTTTCCCAGTCTGCCTGTCTCTCTCTGTCTCTTTTTTTGTCTGCCTCTATCGCTCTGTTTATTTCCCCATCTGTCTCTTTCTAGGTCTGTCTCTTTCCCAGGTCTGTCTCTTTCCCCATCTGTCCCCCCATCTCTGTCTGTCTTTTCCTCTCTGTCTCTTTCCCTGTCTGCCTTTCTGTCTGTCTCTTTCCTTGTCTGTCTCTATTTCTCTTTCTCTTTCCCCGTCTGTCTCTATCAAGGTCTGTGTCTTTCCCCATCTATCTTTGTCTGTCTCTCTGGTTGTCTCCTTCTTCCCTGTCTGCCTGTCTCTGTCCCTGTCTGCATGTCTGTCTGTCTATTTTCCCATCTGTCTCTTTACCCGTCGGTCTCTTTCCCCGTCTGTCTCTTTTCAGGTCTGTCTCTTTCCAGGTCTGTCTCTGTCTGTCTCTTTCACCGTCTGTCTGCCTGTCTCTTTCACCATCTGTCTCTGTCTGTCTCTTTCATCGTTTGTCTCTGTCTGTCTCTTTCCCTGTCTGTCTCTATCTCTCTGTCTCTTTCCCTATCTATCTCCCTGTCTGTCTGTCTGTCTCTCTGTATCTCTCTGTCTATCTCCCTCTATCCGTCTCCCCACTGGCATGTTATTACCTCATATATAAGCTTCTTATAGTAAAAGGAATGAAGGTTTTACCCAGCTCACCTGCTTGATAGGAGACCGAAACCTGTGGACCGTGCAAGGAAAAAGTCGGCAATTCTTTGGTAATGATACAGGAAGATATTCCAGTAACTTGAGTCCAAACAGGAAATTCTTTAAAACGTTAATTCTTCATTATTTACTTTATTATTTATTATCTCTGAGATTGACTAAGAACCAAGTGTTTGAAACGCGTCCTCTCTGTCTTGGGTTTGTTTCACCCCAACATGGGCTTTTTAATATGTAAATAATAAAGAATTAACGTTTTAAAGAATTTCCTGTTTGGACTCAAGTTGCTGGAATATCTTCCTTCATCATAAGCTTCTTATACTATGAATGTCTTTTGTTCCTATAGCAACCAATCACAGCTCCTACTAATAACCTGTAGTTCCAGGCTCCATTTACTTTAATGGAGGCATGTTTTTTGGAGAGTAACTGTAAAGTGCGGGGTTACATTTTCCTGTCAAAACATAGTCTACAACGTTCCCTGGGTCACATGAGGTGTCTGTGCAAAATTTCGTGATTGTAAATGCGACGGTGCGGATACACTTTTTGTTTCACTTTTTCCCCATTAAGTAGATAGGGCCAAAATTGATTGGTAAATTGGAACGCGCGGGGTTAAAATTTTGCCTCATAACATAGCCTATGACACTCTCGCTGTAGCACCCGGCGCTGCCCGGGATAGTAACTGTCTCTCTGTTTCTCTCCCATTCTCTGTCTGTCTTCCCCTCTGTATACATCTCTCTGTCTCTCTATCTCTTTGTCTGTCTCTTTCCCTGTCTGTCTCTGACTGTCTCTGTTTCTTTCTCCATCTGTCTCAATCTCTTTCCCTGTCTGTCTATCTATCTCTGTCACTTTCCCTGTCTGTCTCTTTCCCTGTCCGTCTCTTTCCCTCTCTTTCCCTGTCTGTCGCTTTCCCTTTTTCCCTCTGTCTCTTTCCCTGTATCTGTCTCTTTGTCTGTCTCTTTACCTGTCTTTGTCTGTCTCTTACCCTGTCTGTCTCTTTCCCTCTCTTTCCCTGTCTGCCTGCTTCCCTGTGTCTGTCTCTTTACCTGTCTGTCTGTTTCCCTGTGTCTGTCTCTTTGTCTGTGTCTGTCTCTTTCCCTGTCAGTCTCTCTTTGTGTCTGTCTCTTTGTGTGTGTCTCTTACCTTGTCTATGTCTGTTTCTTACCCTGTCTGTGTCTGCCTCTTTCCCTGTCTGTGTCTGTCTCTTTTCCTGGCTGCATTGTGACACGCCAACATTCATATAAGGGCGTGGCTGCGCATTCTTCTGAAGTTCTGGCTGCACTGTGGCTACCAGCTCCATTCGCTTTAATGGAGGAAGTTTTTTTGGCGAATAACTGTAAAGCGCGGGGTTAAAATGTCCCCTCAAAACATAGCCTATGACGCGGGTCCATACATGTGAGTGTGCAAAATTTTGTGGCTGTAGCTGCGACGGTGCAGATGCCAATCCCGGACACACACACACACACACACACACACACATTCAGCTTTATATATTAGATTATGGTTGTTCAGGAGATTGCATGACAATAACAACACACTGACAATGAAACAAGACAAAATACAGTCTAACCATTTAAACATTCTTGTAAATAATTAAACACACACATAAGCATGTATGAAATTCCAGAAAGTTTTAGCTTAACTATCCATTCTAACTTCCAAAAATTGACTGGAGAAAGGTTTCCCGGAAAAGGAGAGTACAAGTAAGGCAAATACTTATCAACTGCAGTTTTTATATATCTCTACATCTCAAAAAAACATCCTTTTTTCATTTATTTTAGTTTTTTTTATATCCTGGATGAGCCCCCAACCTGTTGGAGTTGTTGTAACTCCAGTTAAAAGTTTCTGGGATTTAATCTATGGCATAGGTGAAATTTAAAAAAAAAATGCATAGACATGTAATTTCCAAAGCTCTCCAAATGAATTTAAGGAAAATCAGGTATTTTATACCCCACAGAATTACCATGCATAAACTTAGGCATTTCTTACATTAGAGCAAGTTGTAGGATACATAACTGCATTATATGTAAAGGCTCTCCCTTCATCCACTCAGCTTAATCACACCCCTCAACAAGTCTTGGTTTCAATCAGTTCTAATGATAACTACTACCCCCTATGAGATTTGGCAGGCCTGAAGACATTAACCCCTTCCTTACGCTAACATTTGAGTTTTGTTTATTTGAGATATTTTTGCATGCATAAAAAGACTGACAACAAATTTTAGCAAATGAGCAATTTAACACTAGAAGTCCCAGAGAGGGGTCATTTAACATTTCTACCTTTGGAACCCAGAGACAGGTCGAATGACCTGAAGGATTTTAGCAAACAACCTATAATCACCGACTTTTGTTCTGTAATTAAGGCCATTACTGTCGCACCACAGGAGGTTGTTGTTTTCCATTGAGTTTAGCCATTTAGTTTTTAGTTAGTTATATTCAGTTTGGACTAAGGGTCATTTGACCCTCTTTCGGTACTTCAGGGGGGAGCTCGAAAATTCTGGTACTTCTAGTATTAAACCCTGTGAGCCTAAAATATGTAATTATAATACTCCCCATCTACAATGCCCTCTTTTTAATACATATTTTTTTTGTTCATGTTTGTAGGTGATTCCAGCACTAATCAACACTAAAAAAAGTCATATTTTTGATGGATCTACTAGTTTAATTACATTTTTATTCTGATGAAATCTCATAATAGGAAATATTTATTAAATGTGACTTTTTTCAATAAAAAGAAACATACTTTTTCCAAGTCTTGTGTTTGTGATTCAGTTATTGCCTTGAAATATCTTTTTATAACCTTAAAAGTGCTTTATTCTAAGATACCGTATTTTCCGGCCTATAAGATGACTTTTTAAGCCCTGAAAATCTTCTCAAAAGTCAGGTGTCGTCTTATACGCCGGGTGTCGTCTTATATAGCAGTGTTCGGTGCCGTCATGGCTTTACTGCAGTTGTTTACACACAATAAAAGATTCTCACCTGTCCTCCATTCCCACGGTGCCTCCAGCTGCTTCTTGCAGTTTGCAGGCAAACAGACCCCTCCATGATAGCATCTGGTACACGGAACGGCCGCTGCAGGATGTCGTCATGGCTTTGCTGCAGTTGAATTCTTTATGGCGCCACAAAGCATTCAACTGCAGTAAAGCGCTGAAAGTAGCGGCAGCCCTGTGTATTGGATGTGATCATCAAGGGGTCTATGGGCCTGCGTCAACAAGAAGCACTCATCCATGATCACATCCCATACACAGGACCGCCGCTGCTGTTAGCGCTTTACAGCAGTTGAATGCTTTGTGGCGCCATAAAGCACCCAACTGAAGTAAAGCCATGACAACATCCTGCAGCAGCCACTTCGTGCATCGGATGCTATCACGGAGGGGTCTATGTGCCTGCGGTCTGCAAGAAGCAGCTGAAAGTACCGCGGGAACGGAGGAGAAGTGAGAATATCTTTTATTGTGTGTAAACAACAGCATAATAAGGGACAAGAAGGGGATATTAGGAGGACATTACTAAACAATGGGCTCATTATTGCAGGGGACATTAAACAATGGGGACATTACTGCAAGGGACATTAAACAATTGGCTCATTACTGCAGGGGACATTAAACAATGGGGACATTACTGCAGGGGACATTACTAAACAATGGGCACATTACTCGGGTTGGCTTATACACGATTATATATGATATATCCCAAACTATATATTTTAACTGGAAAAGTTGGGGGTTGTCTTATATGCCCAGTCGACTTATACACAGGAAAATACGGTATTTAAAAATATGTCTAGTGCAACCAATATAGCTAAAATAAATAAATAAGAATTCCAAGCTGAGACAAGAGATAAGCAAATTGATTCGCGAAGGATCGAGGTCTAGTCTAATTTACTGAAAGTCACAATTTCATGCAAATGATAACATTTTGAGATGTGATTTGCTTTTTGCAGAAAAAAAAGACTTGCCCAGCACCATTTTCCACATTACCAGGGTCTTTTGTTTCTATCTCACCTGTAGTGTGTAAGTGCTTAAAGTCATCTGCATACTCTCTCTTTCTTGCCAGTAGAGTGTAAGCTCTGTCTATGTCAGCAAGGTATCTTCTCTCTCTCATCTGTAAAGTGTAAGCTCATATGGTCAACCAGATCATTGCTCTCTCTCAGGCCGCTTTCACACGCCAGTGAACAACACAGACGTTTTTCACTGATGTGTTAAAAATGCATATGTCCCTCCATGTGCCGTGATTTCATGGCACACGTGTGTTCTCCATGTGCTATCCATGATCTGTGATAGCACATGGAGATCAGATATTCCAAACTCACCTGTCCCTGCTCTTGCTGTCCATGGGGCTAAATCTCCGGCTCTCCTGTGTCCGGCCACTGCTGTCTCCCCTCTGCTGCTACTTCCAAGTCAGCTGTGCAGTGTTTAACTGCATATTCATGAGAATAATTAGCCAGCCTAGAAGCAAGAGACAGCAGCAGCTGAGTTTAATTAGCTTTTTATTTCAAATGTTCATGATTTTCTGGTACGTTTTTCATGGAACACAACACTGTGTGTTCCATGAGACATTAGTGGTGCAAGATAAAAATGGATATGTCTCCATGCGGAAATCATGGACATGCGTGTATGCCACAAGGAAACATGGTCAGTGAAAAATTACTGATGTATGCACAGAACCATTCATTTTAATGGGTGTGCATATGTCCGTGATTCTGGTATGAATTAAAAATGTCACATACGTACTAGAATCCCTGACATGTGAAAGAGGCCTCATAATGAGTGGGTTCCTCTCTCTCAAACCTGTAAAATATAAGCTCTTATGGTCAGTCTATTTCTCTTTCTTCTCTCTGTAGGGGGTTTAGGGTTAGGCCCACCCCTACATTCATGTCCAGCACACTGAAGATATGTATACCCATTGTAAAGTGTAAATTCCTTGTGTAGAATTGCCACCAGGTGGCAGTGTAGCAGCACAGTTGTCCTGGCACCTGGGTGAGCAGCAGGGGGAGAAGAGTAGAAGATATATAAGGAAGAGGCAATGAGAAGGGGATAGGAGAGTTCCTGAGATTTGCTGATAAGAACCCCATTTTGAAGATTCTGACCCTAAGGGTCACCCCAACGGCCGTGATATGCGGGATCCATCTGAATTGTTGAACTGCGTCCCTGGGAAGAGGGGTTTAGTCTGATAGTCGGGGGTCTGGCATCTGTATTACCTGGCTTGTGATACGCAATAATTTCCTCACTAGCTGAAGGTCAGTGTACCCTCAAGGAGTATCGTATGGCTAATGGCCTGTGCACAGATGAGAGAGCCCTATCGGTTGTGGGCCTTCTTATGTGTTAGCAACCCCTGTGGGTGGGGTGAAGTGGCACTACGGACTTAACAAACCGGTCGGTGCCAGTGTGAAGTATAGTGAAGGGATGAGAGGCCTAGAGGTGTCAGGAAAAACCCAGGTGCCAGGGATACGGACTTCTGCTAAATTGTGTATGAGAAGAAAAAGTGAAAGGAACCCCTATGGAAAGTATACCGCTACCGGCGAAGCACGGACCAAAGTAACCCAGAAGTTAAAGGAAAATAAAGTTTGCACATTTTAAAGAAGAAGCAGTGATGGGACTTTATTTGCTGTGAGCTAGAAAGCAATGTCCCCTTAACGGTTATGACATTTTCCTGTACGAGGTGCGTCGACGGGAGGCGAGGGGTTAATGACAGGCTGTTCTGTGCCCTGTCATGCCCTGCTACCACGACTACCACTGGCAGCCCCGTGCCCTCCACCACATCTTCCCCATGTGTGTTTTACAAGTTATCCAGTATTGAAATTCATTCAGATTTATTCACTACAAGTTTAATTATTTGTAAAAATTAAGCAAAGCTGGCAAGTTTGAATTTTAAAAGATCCACTCATCTTTTTTATTTGCTATTTTTCTCCTTTCCATTAAAAACCATGTCCCTGATCTCCTTAGCTGGTTTTCTGCTTATCTTAGCTAGAATGGTCACATTCCTCCAAACCTTTCTTGTTTCTATGTAAAATTTCTACTGTGAAAAGGATGTGTGGGTTCAATGTTGCTATTAAGCTCTTTTCAATTTTTCCAAAGTGATTGTCACCATGCATTATCCTTTTAGAATTTATAGCAATGAGGAATAGATTACATAAATGTTAGCAGTAATATTATAATTGTTATTTTATTTTCTTCTTATGTGTCACTAATGGTGGTTGCCAGTTGCAGTACCTTTCTTTTGTAAAATGGATTACAATACTTTAGAACACTTCTAAGTTTTCTTCTAAGTAAAAATACTAAAACACTTCACTCTACATCTTCAGATTTGCTGCTGCATATGGGACCTGTCATATTACTGACCATAGGTGTTTAAGAACTGTCAGCGGTAATTGCCTTCCAACAATTAGCTTTATCACATATTGACATATTTACTTACCTTCCCTGAATTTTCCCAGCAAAGATGAGATTGGTTGACAATGTACATTAGCATCATTCCAGCAATAAGAATAAGGTATTTATTGCTCCAGACAGTCTGTCTACACTTGATTCCTATAGCCATTCAAACTAAAATATATCCTTGCTTTCAGTATTTGCCATTCCATATGCAGTATGAAGGACTATAGTTAACCTTGGTCTTGGTCGAAGGCTTTATAACCTGATCAAATGCAGAAAACACATTTTACAATAACACTTTTTATCAATTGTTAAATATATTTCTATTATAACAGCACTAATAAAACCCAACTAGTGCCATTTTTTCAGAATATCTGATGTGTAAAATATATTAAGATAGCAACTCTATAACATATAATATAACTTTTTATTTTAAAATCATTTTATTTTAACTGAATGAGTTGTTAAAGTAACAAATCTTAAAATTAGGTACTTCTTGTTATAGAGGTACAGTGTACACAATAGAAAAATATGAGGCATCTGATAAAAATGCATAAAAGATAGAGATGATAGAATCTCTTAAAACAGGAATTCCCGTTGCTCTACAAATTTTTGCAAAAAGTTGTCTTTGCAGCAAATTAACTCACCTCAAATCACAATACAGTAAAGCTTCCAATTGCCCTGAAAAGATGTGAATAATACTCTGAGGTCTCTTAGGATTAGAGATAAGTGAATTTCCCAGGGTTCAATTTGGTTCGTGTTTGCCGACATCACCTGTGTTTGTTGAATGGCTCGATGAACATATCTGAACCCCATTGAATTAATTAGGAGGCAAAAACAAAGACATAGACAACACCTTTAACTAGAATCAACCACCAAGATTTTGGTATATGAACTAAAGGCAGTGCCATACTGGCACTAAGATGCTGAATGCAGGCATACCTGTTATAGAACGATGGGATGCTTGGTTGATGAAATATCTTTAATCAAAGTTGAAGAAATGCACTTCACTTTGATTGACGAGTGCATTGAGGCGAGCCTTTGTGGGTCAGGTCCTTGGGGTTTATTCCTCTTCCGGTGTCCTCCTGCCTTGCCCCCTTTTTATATTTGAATATTTTGCCGCCATTGCTGTTGTTTGTGACATGTGCACATTGTCACAGTAATTCTGTCTTCATTAAAATGGTACCAGAGTCCGGCATGTGCATACTGCAATCTCCGGCGCCATTTTATTGAAGACACTGCAATGAAAACTATGAAAGGCATCAATGTGTGCTCAGATTTCTTCTTTTACATCTGTGCTTCTTTTACATCCCTGCCGCTAATAGTTAGCAGTCACAGAAGCCATGACAAAGGTATCTCAGACTGCAATAATGAAAGATCCAAGCAGCACACCAAAAACAACACCATTGCCTAGTTTTCACAGTCTTTGACTATTGTGGAAAAGTCTTTGGAGATCCATGACTTGTTCATTTGGAGGAAAGTTAGAAGGTCTGCAGGACACTATCAAGAGAGAGACCACTGGCTGCTGCTCATGACAAAACTTCCATGTGTGACTAGTATTTGAAATCTTAACAATTTGGGAATCGTTTTGCAGATAGTGCCACAAGAAGGCGCTCATATGTTGCATGTTTCTGTGAGATCCATGCCCATGGTGTGTTGGTGGCAGGGTAACACTCAAGCTTGCTTTCTCATTCCCCTCCCTCCAACCACGGACAACAGAGACAGAGAAGGGATCAATATCCTATTTATCTTATGACTATTGCTTGCCCTTCACCTCTTCCTCCTCATCCTCCTCCATTTGTTCTATGGCTCTTGAACCTTCACTAACAGTTTGTCTGGTACCATGAAACCCCCTTGATCACTATACTCCAGTCTTTCATACCACCCGCCTGTGCAACGACAGTCCTGACCTTCCACATCCTCCTTTTCTTCCTCCTCTTCCACTTGGATCACGACCTCCTCCTGAAGATTATTTAACGTGTGCTGCAGCATGTAGATGAATAGTGAGCTGATGATGGATGGCATTATTAGCGCTAACCATCTTAGTAACCATTTCTAAATTCTGCTGAAAGGTGCAGAGGTCCTTCATCTGTGCCCAATCTGCAAGCCAGATTTGCTCCATGACCAGACTGCAGTCGCCCAGGCTATGCGTCATGAGATACTGCACCAGGGCTCATTGCTGCTGCCACAATCACTGAAACATGTGAAGAGTAGAATTTTACCATGTCAGCAATTAGCATATCATCCAGTTAACTGGCAGCCCTAAAGACCTTTGTAGCGATATGAGTAGATTAGCCACAGGGTGCGAACGGTGGAAGTAAGCGCACAACGACTGTGCCTTCTGCAGCATTGCATTTAGGCAAAGTAAATAGTCTAGAAACTGCTGTACAACCAGGTTGAGGACGTGAGCCTGGATAGCTGTCCACAACTCTTCAGCTGTGTGACTGAATTCTCTAATAAATTTTAATTTCAACATTGTATGATATGCAGTGATCCTTAGCTGCACTGTACGGAGGTGGGGAGGATTCTCTTTGTACTGTGGGAAGGCATGTTACATTAAGGAAGAGGTTGAGGGTGCAGGTGGAGGCCCTAAGGAGGTGGAGGAGGCAAAAACAGTGAAAGAAGTGGTAGACCCAGAGATTTGTCCCACTAACCTTGGGGATTTCAATACTTGTGGAGCAGCCCCTTGCTCACCTGCCCCCACAGCCACCACAGTTACACAGTGCCCAGTCAGAGCTGTAACACCACTGACCATGCTTGTTAATCCAGGTGTCAGTGGTGAAATGAACCATGTCTGACAGATATACATAACGCAGCTCTATTAGTGAAGTAATGTTGACTGGGCAACTTGTACTGGGGGACTACCATAGCCATAATGTTTTGGAAACCATCTGTATCCACCAGGCAGAAAGGCAGCATTTTTGTGGCCAACAGATTACATATGGTGAAGTTCCAGCTCTTTGTTTTGGCTTGTGTAGGAGGAAAAAATCTTTTATGCGACCATAACTGCGCGGCCGAAGGCTGGCTGCTGTGCTGAGAGCTTACAATAGGGTGTACATGACAAACTGGTGGACTGTGAGGGAGGTGTAGCCAGAGATGTTATGGTTAGGGTGGTTTGAAAAAGATATGGTGTGCTTGGTAACTGAGATCATTCATAAACACCAGTTATGTCTATTTCTATAACAGCTAACAGGCTCTCACTCATCCCGACTGTGGAGGGAAAACAATTTGAGGTTCTACATATGCAGTGCTTTTTGTGGTTACATCACTACTTGTTTGTGCAAGAAGTGGCAATGTAATCCACGACATTCTCTGCTGAGCTGCTCAGCTGCATGCCTCTGGGTTCACAGCAAATGAAGTCTACAACCTCATTGTCATCATCTCTGTTGTTTCAAACCTTGCCCTGAGAGTCATCCTCCTCCATTCCTTGCCCTGACTGCACAGTTCAGTATCTGAGTCTCTTTATCATCACCTCCACCCCCGGGGGTTAACAGGTGGTGATGATATGGAATCTTCTTCGAACCTACTTCATTCGGCATTGGGATCCAACTCACAATGATTTTGAGCATTCATGCAGATGATTTCCTCCTCTTGAGCTTGTGAATCTTTGGAGCAGACCTCTGATGCCCACAGAATAAATTGCGTGAAATGCTATGCAGACTCCCTCATCTGTGGCGCTCCACAGTCAGTTTTGTGGTTGGAGAGTTGTGACATCTGGGGGAAACTAGGGTAATTGGAGTGCCACCTCTGAGGACTGTACTGTTTGTGATGTTGAGGTGCAGGAAGAGGAGGAGAGGCCACTTGATGCAGACATGCCATCCACTGTAGCACATGCTCTTTCTGCCCTCTATCTACAAGTCGTACTGCTGTGTGCTTGCCAAAGAAAAGGAGTGGAGTAGCCCGTCTAGGAACAGGAGTTGTCACTTGCCTTCGGATAGGATGAGCCACTGTTAAGTAGAACTTTCAGGAACATTAGCACCTAACCCACTTACACCTTGAACCATGCCTATTCCCCTTTTGACCAAGACCTCAAGATATCCCACTCATGTTTAATTTACACTTTCCCTCTTTTAACCATCTGTTTCATAATCCTAGTCTTACACCAGTCAGTCACCTGTCACTAAATTAGCAATCCCTGTTTAGACGCTAAAATAGCAATTTGGAGCTAGAGAACAGATTTTGAACTATTTTGAGGTTGAAATAGCAATTTGTGCAAGGACCACACAATTAACAAATACTAAACGTGTGTACATACACAAATCCTACAACCATTCAATCTCTGTACTGTTGAAACATTTAGATAGGTATTGAAAAATATCTAAACATAATAGACATATTTAATAAAGCGACAGTGGAGTGGTGGAATATACATCTTTAAAAGGGATGTCTGGGCATACAGTATGCATCATAATTCAGCAGTCTGCAGTCACAAAGAGTAACTACAGACCTTTATTTTGCGACCAAAGAACCCTTATAAAAGGTTAAAGGATTTATATTGGCATATGGTATTGATGACTTATTTACAGGATAGGTCATCATTAGCAGACCAGTAGGGGTCCGACACCTTGCACCCCCACCAATCAGCTAATTGCTCCAGCAGCACTACTGAGCAGTAGAGTTGAGCGTGGTTCGTGGTTCTCCAGTTCGCGGTTCGAGTGATTTTGGGGGGTGTTCTAGACAGAACTAGAACTCGAGCTTTTTGCTAAAGCTCGATAGTTCTAGATACGTTCGAGAACGGTTCTAGCAGCAAAAAGCAGGGCTTTTTACAGCTACAGTGTGCAGGAGCCATCGCTGGCAGCCTGCCAGAAGCTGGTAACCAAGATAAACATCGGGTATCCAAGCAAAGCACTTTGGTTAGTAACTCGATGTTTATCCTAGTTACGTGCAGGAAGCCCACACTTCCCCGCTCAGCTCGCTCCGCCCCCTCCTGCACGCGGCATGTGCACATACACACACACACACGTCCGTCATCCTGGCACTCTGCACACATGGTCCCGCTCGGCTTACCTGCGGTGATGAAGTCCCGACCTCAGCGCTGTCACTGTCCTCCATGGCCGCCGCTTGTCACATCACCTTCTCTCGCTTCCGACCCGAGACTGACTAGCGGTGACGTCACGGGCCTCTCGCGATACTTGGCTGTGAAGGCGGCGGTCATTGAACTCAGTGACAGGGGCTGTCAGCAGTACAGGAGATCAGCGTAGGTGATGTACCTCGCTGACAGCAGCACTTGTCATGCCCTGCAGTGACCTGGGCTGACCCATTGATGTTAGCTCAGGTCACTGCACTGCTCTCCCAGCCAATGGGGAACATCCTGCTCTTCATTGACTGGGACAGTGTGGATCGTCATTGCAACCCCTTGGATTACACCAGACCTGGATTTGTTTTTCTTTCTAATAAATTGGTTAAAGAGGGAATGTATTGGGGAGTATTTTTTCAAATAAAAATGTGTTTGTCGTCTATTTTTTTTTATTACTGACTGGGTTGGTGATGTCGGGTATCTGATAGACGCCTGACGTCACCAACCCCAGGGCTTGATGTCAGGTGACATTACACATCTGGTATTAACCCCATATATTACCCCGTTTGCCACCGCACCAGGGCGCGGGATGAGCTGGGGCGAAGCACCAGGATTGGCACATCTAATGGATGCGCCACTTCTGGGGCGGCTGCGGCCTGCTATTTTTAGGCTGGGGAGAGTCCAATAACCATGGACCTCCCTAGTCTGAGAATATCAGACCCCAGCTGTCTGCTTTACCTTGGCTGGTGATCCAATTTTGGGGGGACCCCTACGTGTTTTTTTTTTTTAATTATTTATTTATTTTAAAATAACAGCGTGGGGTGCCCTCAGTTTTAGATTACCAGCCAAGGTGAGGTTGCCAGCTGTGGTCTGCAGGCTTCAGCCGTCTGCTTTACCCTAGCTGGCTACAAAAATAGGGGTAACCCTACGTCACTTTTTTTTTTCATTTTTTTGGCTAAATACAAAGCTAAGCACCTCTTAGTGTCACATGAAAGGCACCAAAGGGTGCAAAATTACATAATGCAGGAGAGTGGGACATTATGTGTCTTTCTGCCATTATAATGACAGAAAGACTGATATGAAGTGCACAAGCACAAGAAAATCACCAGAGCGCTCTACGCTGTGAAAAGCAGTAGAAAATGGCACTGGAGTGAACATGTGACCGCCTCATGTAGGATGAAGCTATGGATCCTGGGAAAATTTATGCATTTACCCTCCTTCAGTTTTTTTGCAGTACACAAAAAAAATGGAAGGCACACGTATGACAAACAGATGACATACGTACCGTCTATGGAACGGAAACGGATGCCACACGGATGGAGCCGTGAAAAAAAACGGACTGTTTTTTGCAGACCACAAAAATGGATCGGTCGTGTTAATGTAGCCTTATTCTGATCTGCCGTTTATAAACAGCAGGCAGAAATACAGTCCAATTTGCATGAATCAGCTCACCGTATAAAGCTCAATCCCGATTCCGTCCTGGAGCACGGACAGGCACTGCCACAGCCCAATGAAATGCAGAAAAAGGAGGATGTCCAGCTCTTCAGGCAAAGAATCACATCTTTATTTCATCATGCAGACACAAAGAATGACATGACCAGCACTACGCGTTTCAGGTGAAAACACTCACCCTTAATCATGATTGAGGGTGAGTGTTTTCACCTGAAACGCGTAGTGCTGGTCATGTCATTCTTTGTGTCTGCATGATGAAATAAAGATGTGATTCTTTGCCTGAAGAGCTGGACATCCTGCTTTTTCTGCAGAAATACAGTGTCTACAAGTAGTATTCAACCCCCTGCAGATTTAGCAGGTTTGATAAGATGCAAATAAGTTAGAGCCTGCAAACTTCAAACAAGAGCAGGATTTATTAACAGATGCATAAATCTTACAAACCAACAAGTTATGTTGCTCAGTTAAATTTTAATAAATTTTCAACATAAAAGTGTGGGTCAATTATTATTCAACCCCTAGGTTTAATATTTTGTGGAATAACCCTTGTTTGCAATTACAGCTAATAATCGTCTTTTATAAGACCTGATCAGGCCGCCACAGGTCTCTGGAGTTATCTTGGCCCACTCCTCCATGCAGATCTTCTCCAAGTTATCTAGGTTCTTTGGGTGTCTCATGTGGACTTTAATCTTCAGCACCTTCCACAAGTTTTCAATTGGGTTAAGGTCAGGAGACTGACTAGGCCACTGCAACACCTTGATTTTTTCCCTCTTGAACCAGGCCTTGGTTTTCTTGGCTGTGTGCTTTGGGTCGTTGTCTTGTTGGAAGATGAAATGACGACCCATCTTAAGATCCTTGATGGAGGAGCGGAGGTTCTTGGCCAAAATCTCCAGGTAGGCCATGCTATCCATCTTCCCATGGATGCGGACCAGATGGCCAGGCCCCTTGGCTGAGAAACAGCCCCACAGCATGATGCTGCCACCACCATGCTTGACTGTAGGGATGGTATTCTTGGGGTCGTATGCAGTGCCATCCAGTCTCCAAACGTCACGTGTGTGGTTGGCACCAAAGATCTCGATCTTGGTCTCATCAAACCAGAGAACCTTGAACCAGTCTGTCTCAGAGTCCTCCAAGTGATCATGAGCAAACTGTAGACGAGCCTTGACATGACGCTTTGAAAGTAAAGGTACCTTACGGGCTCGTCTGGAACGGAGACCATTGCGGTGGAGTACGTTACTTAAGGTATTGACTGAAACCAATGTCCCCACTGCCATGAGATCTTCCCAGAGCTCCTTCCTTGTTGTCCTTGGGTTAGCCTTGACTCTTCGGACAAGCCTGGCCTCGGCATGGGTGGAAACTTTCAAAGGCTGTCCAGGCCGTGGAAGGCTAACAGTAGTTCCATAAGCCTTCCACTTCCGGATGATGCTCCCAACAGTGGAGACAGGTAGGCCCAACTCCTTGAAAAGGGTTTTGTACCCCTTGCCAGCCTTGTGACCCTCCACGATCTTGTCTCTGATGGCCTTGAAATGCTCCTTTGTCTTTCCCATGTTGACCATGTATGAGTGCTGTTCACAAGTTTGGGGAGGGTCTTAATTAGTCAGAAAAGGCTGGAAAAAGAAATAATTAATCCAAACATGTGAAGCTCATTGTTCTTTGTGCCTGAAATACTTCTTAATACTTTAGGGGAACCAAACAGAATTCTGGTGGTTTTAGGGGTTGAATAATAATTGACCCTCTGAATAAACTTTTCTCAATTTAAAAAAAAAAAAAAGAAATAACATTCTTCTTTGCTGCAGTGAATTTCAAACTTCCAGGCTGATCTACAGTCCAAATGTCACAATGCCAAGTTAATTCCGAATGTGTAAACCTGCTAAATCTGCAGGGGGTTGAATACTACTTGTAGGCACTGTAAGTGAATAACGCCCCCCAGCGTCAGACAATCTCCGGGGTTTCAGGGCTAGCTGAGACCCTGGAGATCATGATTCAGGACGGTTTTTCCGGTCCCCGCTCACGTGATCACAGGTATACACCGTACACCGCTGATCACGTTACAGTAAATGACAGCGCCGGTAAAAAATTATTTATCTCCCATCTGGCATGAACAAACATGATAAATCTCCTCCCCGGTCCCCTCCGGTCCCCCGGTGTCGCCAAAGTGCCCCCCCTGATGCCCTCCCAGATATCCAAGATGGCCGCGCGCACAGCAGCGCGCCGGCCGCATTCACCCTACTCCTCTGATTTCTGTCGCATGTGCCATGACACATGCGACAGAAAACTCCTCCCCAGGCCCTGCCAGGTCACCCCCTATAACCCCACCGGTGTTCCCCGGTGTCCCACGGTACCTGTGCGGCGTTGATCCCCCCACTGCCCTCTCCTTCACAATAGACACTGCCGCATGCACAGAGCGGCTGTCAGCTCAGCTTCCTGTGTTCAGACACAGTGAGTGGTGGTTATGCATCTGTAAGCTAAATGGGCGGCACGGTGGCTCAGTCGTTAGCACTGCAGTCTTGCAGCGCTGAGGTCCTGGGTTCAATTCTCACCAAGGACACCATCTGCAAGGAGTTTGTATGTTCTCCCCGTGTTTGCGTGGGTTTCCTCCAGGTACTCCGGTTTCCTCCCACACTCCAAAGACATACAGCGCTATGGAATTAATAACGCTATATAAATGAATAAATTATTATTATTACTGCAATGCCCTGCTCATGAGATAAGGAACATAATTGATCAGGAGAGCTATATACTACATTTCCAAATGGAGGGATTTGCTTTTATAGTTTCCCTGCTGAACGACTACCAAACATGAGAGTCCGTTATACGCCACAATTAAACACATCTAAATAGCGAGCTCTGTTGTTAAGTATTCACTCAGCTGGATAACTGGACTTAAAAGGGTATTCCATCTCCAAGATTCTATCCCCAATATATAGTAGGTGGAATAGCAATAATATCAGCAAATACCAATATTTGGAAATATAGAATAGTTCTCCTGATTAGGCATGCCCTTACCTCATGAGCAGGGCATTGCAGCTTTGGTAGCAACCATTACGACATGGACTCTGCTGCTGTGGACCCGGGGAGAGTGAGTGCAGATTCATTGCACCCACACTCCTCACATGAAGGGTCCGCACTCCTAGAAAATGGGGGATACGTTCCCTGAGTGTCTCCCCCCCATATTCTAGATGGTCCAGAGTCGTCGTGGGACCCCTTTATTTTTTTTCTTACAATAAATTGGTGAAAGAGGAAATGTTTTGGGGACTGTTTTTTCAAATAAATTTCTTTTGTCGATTTTTTGTTTTTGTTAGTACTGACAGTTTATGATGTTGGGTATCTAATAGACGCCATGACATCACAAACTGCTGGGCTTGATCTCAGGTGACTTTACAGCTAGTATCAACCCGATTTATTATCCCGTTTGCCACTGCACCAGGGCACGGGATGAGCTGGGGTGAAGCGCCAGGATTGGCGCATCTAGTGGATGCGCCACGTCTGGGGTGCCTGCGGCCTGCTATTTTTAGGCTGTGAAGGCCCAATAACTATGAACCTTCCCACCCTGAGAATACCAGACCACAGCTGTCCGCTTTACCTTGGCTGGTGATCCAATTTGGGGGGGGACCCTACTTTTTTTGTGTAATTATTAATATTTATAAAATAATTATAAAAAAAGAGCCTGGTGGGACCTCCATATTGGATCTCCAACCACGGTAAAGCTGCCAGCTGTGGTTTTCAGGCTACAGCCGTCTGCTTTACCCTAGCTGGCTATCAAAAATGGAGGGACCCAACGTCATTTTTTTTTAACTATTTTTTAAATAGAAAAAATTAATGGGCTTCCCTGTATTTTGATTGCCAACCAAGGTAACGGCAGGCAGATGCGGGTAGCAACCCATAGCTGTCTGCTTTATCTGCGCTGAGAATTAAAAATACCGCGGAGCGCTACGTCATTTTTTTTAAAGATTTATTTTTACAGCACTGTGATGTCCAGCAATCAAAATACAGGGAAGCCCATTTTGTTTTTAGTTATTTAAATAAATAATTAAAAAAATATATATGGGCTCCCGCTGCATTTTTTGTATTGCTAGCTAAGGGTAATCCAAGCAGCTACTGGTTGCTAACCCCAGTGCTTGGTGTTACCTTCACTGGCAATGGAAAATCCAGGGAATCATTTTTTATTTTTTTTGCCAAAAAACTACAAAAAAAGGACGTGAGCTTCGCCATATTTTTGTATGCTAGCCAGGTATAGCAGGCAGGTGTTGGAAGAGTTGGATACAGCGCCAGAAGATGGTGCTTCTATGAAAGTGCCATTTTCTGAGGCGGCTGCAGACTGCAGTTCGCAGCAGTTGGACCCAGAAAGCTCAGGCCAACCTGTGGTGCGGATTCCAATCCCCAGCTGCCTCGTTGTACCTGGCTGGACACAAAAATAGGGCGAAGCCTACGTCATTTGTTTTCTAATTATTTCATGAAATTCATGAAATAATAAAAAAAGGGCTTCCCTTTATTTTTGGTTCCCAGACGCGTACAAATAGGCAACTGGGGGTTGGGGGCAGCCGTAACTGCCTGCTGTACCTGGCTAGCATACAAAAATATGGCGAAGCCCACATAATTTTTTCAGGGGGCAAAAAACTTCTGCATACAGTCCTGGATGGAGTATGCTGAGCCTTGTAGTTCTGCAGCTGCTGTGTGTCTGTATAGAGAAGAGCAGACAGCAGCTGCAGAACTACAAGGCTCAGCATACTCCATCCAGGTCTGTATGCAGAAGTTTTTTCCCCACCAAAAAAATGACGTGAGCTTCGCCATATTTTTGTATGCTAGCCAGGTACAGCAGGCAGCCATGGGCTGCCTCCAACCCCCAGTTGCCTATTTGTACCCGGCTGGGAACCAAAAATATAGGGAAGGCCGTTTTTTTTAATTATTTCACTTATTTCATGAAATAATTAAAAAACAAATGACGTGGGCTTTGCCCCATTTTTGTGTCCAACCGGGTACAACAAGGCCGCTGGGGATTGGAATCCGCAGCACAGGTTAGCCCGAGATTTCTGGGCGCCTCTTCTGCAAATTGCAGTCCGCAGCCGCCCCAGAAAATGGTGCTTTCATAGAAGCGCCATCATCTGGCGCTGTATACCACTCTTCCAACAGCCCTGGAGCCGGGTGGCTTGTTGGGTAATAATGAGTTAATACTAGCTTTGTTTTACTAGCTAGTATTAAGCCAGAGATTCTTAATGTCAGGCACGTTTGACCCGGCCATTAAGAATCTCCAATAAAGGGTTAAAAAAAAGACACCACACAGAGAAAAAATACTTTAATAGAAATAAATACACAGACACATTAGACACTCCATCTTTATTACCCCCTGTCAGCCCTCCACGATCCATGGTCTTCTGTCTTTCTCGTTCAACAAATGCAGCTCTGCTTCATCACTGCTGCATGGGGGAAGACGCTGCTGCTCCCCGTGCAGCCTTCACTCCGTGAGTGATCAGTGCTGCTGGCTGTCAGCGGTAACGCTGACAGACGCGTTACCATAGCAATGGTGCTCCCGGAGCCGCGGTTAGCGGTGATGTCACCGCTAACTGCGTTGCTATGGCAACGGTGATCTCCGTTAATGACCGGCTGTGTCAGCTGGTCCCTAACGGAACGGGGAGTCGACCGTGTGCTAGAGCATGTCGCCGGTACATGGCGATACACAAATGTGCACCGTGTACCGGAGAGATGCACTTGCAGGTCCTACATGACGCGTCATAGTCATGTGACCAGTCTGTAGCCAATGAGATAATAGCCACGTGACTGGTCACATGGCTATTTTGACATCACGATAGGTCCTGCATCACTGCTGGCAGTGCTGGTCACCGGGAGGATTCAGCGATCATCGGTGGAATAGCGGCAGGAGACAGAGTGCAGGAGGGATCGCGGGGACCGGTAAGTGTTATGGCAATGTTTATTAACTGTTTGTGTACATTTATCATGCATTTTTATGTGTTTGTGATTGCCTCCCATTATATCCTATAGGTTCGAGTTTGGTTCGACGAACCGAACTCGAACGAGACCTCCGTTCGGCGAACCGAACTCGAGCCGAACCACGGCTGGTTCGCTCATCTCTACTGAGCAGCCACTGCTAGTACTTCAGCACAGCTCTTTTTTTCTGTTCTTTGAATAGAAGCCATGCTACAATACCAAGCAGTGACGGGCAGAGGCCATTACACCCTGAATAGCGCTGTGCTTCCTCTGGAGCTTGTAACAGCTGATCAGTGGAAGTGTTAGACGTCAGACCAACAATGAACTGCTATTAATGATCTATTGTATAGATAGAACATCAATATCATTTGGCTGAATATATCATTTTATCTCTTATAGGAGTTTTCTGGTCACAAAAGGAAAGTCTGTAGTTACTGTCTGTAGAAAAATGTATTTTTTAATTTTCACAACTCAACATTAGAAAATTCTATGAAGCACCTGGGGGTTCAAAGTGCTCACCAAACATCTAGATAAACTCCATGAGGGGTCTAGTTTGCAAAATGTGGTCAATTATGGGGGAGCTCCACTGTTTAGGTAAACAGGGGCTCTCCAAATGCGATATGGCATCTGCTGTCTATTCCAGACAATTTTGTACCTTTTAATTCAAATGAAGTTCCTTCCCTTCCAAGTCCTGCCGTGCTCCCAAACAGTAGATTTTTCACCATATATGGAGTATAAGTGTACTCAGGAGAAATTGTATATCAAATTGTATGGTGCATTTTCTCTTGAAAAATGCTAAATTTGAGACTAAATTATAATTTTTGCCAGAAAAATTAATATTTTCCTTTTTTTCTTTCACATTGCTTTAGTTCCTTTAAAGCACCTAAAGGGTTAACAAGGCCTAGAAATACATTGTGTGTTTGTACATATCTCAGTTTACATGCTAAACATAAACAGTAAAGTTAATAGGCCCTTATGCAGTTTGTAAGAGGTTAATTTTGTTTTGTACTCTGCTATCTCAGGATTGGTGGAGGTCCTATTAATCATACTCACAATAATCAGGAACACCCCCTCTTAACCAGGGGTCTCAAACTTGGCTGGGTATATGTTTTGTATTAATGTGGCCATCTTTGTCCCCTTGTAGAGATGTGCACCATTCTTGTCCCCATCCTGGTCCTTATCTTGTAGTAGTGTGCCCATCATTGTCCCCATCTTGTAGTAATGTGCCACATCCATGTTCCCTTGTTCTAGTAATGTGCCCCATCTTTGTCCCTTTTCTGTAGCAATGTGCCCCATGCTTGTGCCCATCCTGTAGTAATGTGCCCATCCTTGTCCCATGTTACTAATGTGCCCATCATTGTTCCCTTTTACTAATGTGCCCATGCAAGTCCTCTTCATGTAGTAATGTCCCCTTTTCTGATGGTCTTCTTGTAGCAATGTCCCATCCTGTAGTAATGTCACCTATTGCACCATCCTGGTCACCATTCTGTAGTAATGTGCCCATTTTTGTCCCCTTGTAGAAATGTACATCATTCTTCTCCCAATCTTGCTCCTCATCTTGTTGTAATGTGCCCATCTTTGTTGCCATCCTGTAGTAATATGCCCATCTTGTCCCCATCCTGCAGTAACGTACCCCTCCTTGTCCTCATCCTGTAGTATTGTCGGCATGCCGGTCCTTATCCTGCAGTAATGTGTCCATACGTGTCCTCATCCTGTAGCAATGTGTGCTATCTTTGTCCCCATCTTCTAGTAATATGCCCATCCTTGTCCTCATCTTGTAGTAATGTGCCCATCCTTGTCATCATCCTGTAGTTATGTGCCCCATCTTGGTTCTCAGCCTGTAGTAGTTTGCCCTTATTTATCTCTATCCTGTAGCAATATGCACTATCCTGCTCCTTAACCTGTAGTAATGTGTACAATCTTATCCCCATTATTATGTACATTCTTGTCATCATCCTGTAGTAATGCCCCCATCATGGCCCTCATCCTGTAGTAATGTGCCCATCTTGGTCCTCATCCTGTAGTAATGTGCCCATCCTTGTCGGCATCCTGAGGTAATGTGCTTATTCTTGTCACTATCCTGTAGTAATGTGCGCCATCCTTGTGCTCATCCTGTAGTAATGTACCCATCCTTGTCCCCTTGTTTAGTAATGTGTCTATCCTTGTCTTCATCCTATAGTAATTTTCTTGATCCTTGTCCCCATCCTGTAGTAATGTGAACATCCATGTCCCATTTTACTAATGTGCCCATCATTGTCCCTTTTACTAATGTGCCAATGCAGGTCCTCCTCTTATAGTAATGTCCCATCCTGTAGTAATTTTCCCTATTGTGCCATTTGTCACATATATTCATACACACACACATAACCAAAAACACCTGTCCTCCATTCCCTTGGCATTCTCTAACCTGTTTCTTGCAGCCCTCCAAGACGTGGACCCCATAACAATCGCGGCCAGTGCAGGGGCCATCAACAGTTCTTAATCTGAAATTCATATGAATGCTTTGCCGGTGCTGCTCATTAAAGTTTTCTGCACAACTACTCCAATGGCAGCCATTGGCCAATCAGAGGCATGGAGCTGACGTCATACGCATCAGCTGCTTGCCTCTGATTGGCCATCAGCTGCCATTGGAATAGTTGGTCAGAGAGCTTCACTTTGCGCAGCACTGGCTGATATAAAGCACTGGCAGCGGCGGCCCCTGCACTGGCCACAATCGTTAAGGGGGCCATATGCCTGCGGGCCACAAGATGTAGCCTGAAAGGCTGCATGCGGACCGCAGACTGTGTGTTTGAGACCCTTGCCCTAAACTAACAATAGCGGATAACTTCCAAACTTGTTACAAACTCTTTAATGTCACCCTTTAATACATAGAAATTAAAACATACACATATACAGTATATAAACCAGAAGATGGGAGCAATGCCCCCCAGGAATCATCAAAATTTCCCATTATAAGCATAAAAGTCCAAAAAAAAAAGGCAGAACATAAAAAGTAATGAAAACATAAAGAATGGTGATGAGCAAGTACTACCATGCTCGGGTGCTCAGTATTCAATTTGACAGGTCGTATGCTTGGATGGGGTCAATGCGAGTACCAAGTACAATAGAAGTCAATGGGAAACTCAAGCATTTTTTCCTAAAGATCTGGAAAAATGCTTGAGTGTCCCATTGACTTCCATTATGCTTGGTATTCAAGTCAAGCCAATTCAAGTGTCCGACCTGCTCATTTCGAGTAAGGATGCTTTATTTACCAACACCAGCTCTCTCCATGTATAACTGCATACAAAAAGGTTCTGGTTGAGAGAGGCTCCATAGAGAAAACCGAAACATAGCTGTTAGTGATGAGCAAGTGACGCACCCCAGGGATTTGGGGTACTCGGTCCTGGGCTGTATATTACTGGAATAGTTCACTGGGTGGCCGTTTCCCAGTTCTGTGACCCTGAGGTCACTTAAAACGGGATTTGTACAAAGGAAAAATAAACATAAAATGTTTTTCGTGAAGTCACTTGCGATATGTGGCTATATGGGGAAAGCTGCCGCTGCAAAGTCTGTCACTGCTGGGTCTGGTGGTATTGAGCAGTTTAGGTGTGATGGCTCTACGCAACTAGAGCTAGGCCCCAGGGGAGGATGATTGTGGTTGCAGTCTGTAGGTGCAAAGGTGTAGGAAGAATTCAGACAGCACAGGGGCTTCGGTTTTACTTGTGCTTTACTCACTGATTTGGAGTTGCTGCTACCCGGTTTGTGCTGGTCTTTACCAATCAGGTATTCCCTTTGTTCCAGTGCCGGTGTAGTGAACCGGTGAGTTTTACTTCCATGCACCCTGTAGTAGCTGGTGTGTCCCCGATGTTTGGAGCATTTTGGGGTCACCTCCGGTTTCACAGTCCTGGCCCGTACGGCAGGCAGCTTGAACCTCTCTTGGGTTGGAAGTCTGTCCCCATTCCCAGGTTCCCTCTCTGCTGTTATGCCCTGGTCACTAACTTTGACAAGTTCTTTGATGGTCCCCTCACTGGGCAGATTGTTATCAGGTGAGTCTGAAGAGTCTTCCTGAACTAGGGCTCTGTACCCCATTGGTGCTTGATCCAGTAAGTACTTGCTCCGTACTCTCCCTGGCAACCATACTCCCTTTTACTCAGTAGTCACTTCACACTTCCTGTCAGCACGTTAACTTGTGACTGAACATTTTACTCACTTCCCATCTACTGACTGATTAACTCGCAAGATGTCCATCTCCCATCACTCTACTGACTAGCCCCTCCTCCTCCCGTGTTTCTAACTAGTGGATTGGATGAGTCCCGACCAATAGGTGGCCATCCATCAATTCCATCTCTAAATTGTCACCCAGTCTGGGTAAAAAGGGCATGGATTTGTGTGTGTGTTTTGGTGTTTACCAGCACTGGTCTTCCAGGAATCCGGGGATAGATGTGGTACCCTGTGGTACCTGACACTCAAGGGTGCCACATTAGCACTACCATGATTTAGCGTTTGGTTCTCAAAATGAGCAGGTTGGACGCTCCAATGAGCTCAACTTGAGTACCAAGCATATTGGAAGTCAATGGGAAACGCAAGCATTTTTCCAGAAGAATTTACTGAACAATGCTTGATTTTCCCATTGACTTCCCTTGTACTCGTACTTGCGTCGAGCCCATCCAAGAGTCCAACCTGCTTAATTTGAGTATTGAGCACCTGAGCATAGTAGTGCTTGCTCATCACTAATCACCTAAGCTATAAGAAAATTGCCAAAACCCTGAGATTTCATATTTTTTTTTTATAAGCTCAAGACATAAAAACCTGTAGAAAATCCATGGTAGGCAGCCTATGAAGAACAAATGCATTTTGGACGTGTGTCCTTATTCAATGTGAATGAGAACAATGAATAAGGACCTGAGTCTGAAACACATTTGTTGTTCATAGGCTGCCTACCATGGATTTTCTATAGGTTTTTATGTCTTAATGTTATAAAAAAGTTATAAAATTTTTGGAAAATGAAGGATGAGTTTTTAAGAAGTCATCGATTGCTGGATATTTACTTATTCCTCATGTGCTCCTTCTGACACCCAGTTTCTGCTGCAACGGACGTATTTCCCTGCTGGTGAGCTGACCCCTTTCCTCTTGAGTTGATTCTCTTAGGGTGAAAAGTAACCCCACACATTAATGGTCTCAGGATGCTTTTCTGTTTGAATGACAGTGAACTTATAGAAACACTTCACTTTTATTCTCCTGACAATCATTTTTACCAAAAAAGTTTGAAAGGGGCTTTGCCAGAGAAAATAACTGTCAGCACAAGGACTGGGGTAAAGTTATTTCCTCTGATGAAACCTCCTTCAAAATGTTTGGGACATCTGTTGGAATGATTGTCTAGAGAAGCAAAGTTGAGCACTGCAAAGAGTCCTTTATCATGTGTACAGTAAAGCATTTGAGACCATTCAAGCATGGGGTTGCATTTTATTTCAATTGTGTGAGCTCGCTCACGAAGTTTTCTAAGAGCTCTGCCATAAATAATAAATGATATAAAAACATCCTCCCAGAGCAACTTATAAGTATGGTACAGTATCTCCAATGATTAGTATCAGGAAATCTATAAGTCAAAAAACGGGGAACTTGAGAAGTTGATGTTCCGTGTGGCACACTCTGAAATACATATAAAGAAAAAGGACAAAAACACTAAGTATAGTGCAAAAATTAAACAATCTAATATATAAAGCTGAATGTGTGTATGTATGTGTGTGTGTGTGTGTGTGTGTGTGTGTGTGTATGTGTGTGTGTGTGTGTGTGTGTCCGGGATTGGCATCTGCACCGTCGCAGCTACAGCCACAAAATTTTGCACACTCACATGTCTGGACCCCGAGAGCGTCATAGGCTATGTTGTGAGGTGAAATTTTAACCCTGCGTGTTCCAATTTACCAATCAATTTTGACCCTATCTACATAATGGGGAAAAAGTGAAACGAAAAGTGTATCTGCACCGTCGCATTTACAGTCACGAAATTTTGCACAGACACCTCATGTGACCCAGGGAGCGTCATAGACGATGTTTTGACAGGAAAATTTAACCCCGCGCTTTACAGTTACTTTCCAAAAAACATAACTCCATTAAAATAAATGGAGCCTGGAACTACAGGTTATTAGTAGGAGCTGTGATTGGTTGCTATAGGAACAAAAGACATTCATGGTATAAGAAGCTTATATGTGAGGTAATAAGATGTCGGTGGGGAGACAGATAGAGAGAGACAGACAGAGAGACAGAGAGACATACAGAGAGACAGACAGGGAAAGAGACAGACAGAGACAAACAGTGAAAGAGACAGACAGAGACAGACGGTGAAAAAGACAGACAGACGGTGAAAGAGACAGACAGAGACAGATGGGGAAATGAGAATTTTGAAAATGAATGATGATTTCAAGAAGAGCAAGAAGCAGATACTTCTGATAAGTGTTTTTACAACATTGCTTATTTTTATATTTACTTTTGATTTATTAAATAAAAATTAAAATAATGGTTACTCTTTAACCCTAGAATGCATACCTGGGGCCTCGCAGGCCTGCTAGGTTACTTGTTTTCTATGGTAGATTTCTATGGTTTCGCATTCTAGGGGTAACCCCTTACCAACATATCACATATTGTGACATCATATGCCGGCTCCCTATCTTTGATGCAGGCTTGGCTTGTGATTTTCAGCTATCATCTCCCTCTAACAGCCTCACTTCAGCAGAGCTTCTCCTGCACATTTTAACCTGTTAAATGCAGCTGTCAATCTGTATCAGCTTAATTTACAGTGCACTGACAGGAAGTGCACCATTCTAATCGCTTATTGCGAGATGCTAATGGGTTGATGTGACAGCCATGGGTTTGCTGAGGACACCGTACATGTCATGATGGTCCCCTTGTTAAAGCTACCAGAAATAATAGAAAATTTAGATTCTACAATACACAATAGGTGATGGTCACAGCTCAGCCATCTCCATTCAGGTTAGAATATGCGTAAAAAATCTCCTAAAGACGTCTGCAAGTCAAACCTTTTCTATTGTAATCTATGGTCCATTCCATTTCATTGCTGTAAAGCAAGTCTCAAATTATTTTTAAAACAAGGTTAAGCATGAAAGTTAAAATAAAATAAAAAATCTGTAGCCTAAAAATAAAAACAGGAAATAAGACTAAACTCACCCAACCATGACTTTATAGACTTTGCTTTATGCACTAGGGCAAAGTCATGAGAAATAGAAAAAGGCCTTTCCCAAACTGTTCCAACAAAGTTGGGAGCATGAAATTGTCCAGAATGTCTTGATATGTTGAAATGCTAAGAATTCTCTGTACTTGAACTAAGGGGCCTGTCCAGAAAAACAAGTCCAAACCATTGAAGTTTTCCTGCGCCAAAAGTCAAAGTACAGTCCACAGGTAATATTCTCCTGGTATTTGCCAAACCCAGACCCCTCCATCATACCGCCAGATATGTATGATTTGTCACACTACTGAATATGTTTTCTAGGTTTTGGCATAGTGCTTAACAAGTAAGCATTGTGTGCAGTTACTCAGCTATGCACTTACAGTATGTGAGAAAAGCTTTGGAACTCAGAAATTATTGAGTCAGCACTGTGTTCATGACTAGAGCTAGGAAAATTTATTCCAATGGAATTGCATTCTACTCAACTTTTACAAAAATACATTTTCTCCAGAAAGCAGATTTTTTTTCTCATTCGCTCTGCACTAATTCAGCAGTTTTGTAGCTGGCTGCCATTTTGCTGAACTGTAGGGCGTTGCAAAAGGCTAAAAAAAATTAAAACTAATACTTACCTCATCTCTCACTATCCAGCCACCTCCACTGAATGCTTTTCTCCATAGATTATTTTTGCCTCTTCTTACTGCCACTTACTGAAACACAGGCCCAGGGCTTCTGGATCATTTACATCATGATAGAAGTCAGGGGCTAGAATGAAAATAGAGATTTCGGCACACAATGGCTGTAAGAAGAAACACTGTGTGCCATATGAAGATGGTAAGCTGTGGAGATGGACGGAGAGATGAGTATTTTTAGATCCTACATGTATTATGCTTTAGGGACACCAGAGCATAAAAAGGGCCATTCCATTGGAGGAGAACAAATTTGCTGTAAATGAAGTTTCCTAACAAAATCCAATAGATTTGACAAATTTGAATCACGTCAGATGTGCTCATCTTTATTAATAGTCTTTACACACAATATGTGTTTAAAATATTTTTTATTTTGAAAATTTGTAGGGAAGTACAAATTTGAAGGAGTTGTATTGTCATTGCATTAATCATTCTCATGTTCTATAATCTTACCATTTAAGTACTATAAAAATGGGAAAGGGAGTAAGGATAGGAAGAGGAGTATGGGGTTGAGGAGAGAAGTGAAATTTTTATTGGGGAAACTGGCAAGAGGGGGAAGGAAAAAGGGAGGGAAACTGGGAAAGGGAGAACATCTAATAAGTTGGTTGCAATATGAGAGAGAATATTAGGATTAAACATATACAACAGTTATAATTGAGAACTATGAAATATATCACATTTGTCAACGTCTAGAGGATTTCAATATTATAAGAAAACCCGAGCTGAAGGCTAAATAAAAAGATGAACACAAAGACAACCACGTTAGAATTCAATTAGTAGGATCATCTGATCTCATGTAACGCCTTGGCGGTATACACACAATATGTGTATAGACTCGGCAACCATGCTCTGGTCCTTTACATGGTCGGCCACTTATGTGGCTGAGTTGCTGCATTATCCCAAACACTTCTTGTTTTCATTAATTACACTTACATAGTAAATAATGAAAACTTTGGGAGGGAAAAATTACCTGACATGTTTCAATAGTAGTATCAGTATCTAGTTTAAAGTATTAAAAATGCTATAGATGATGCGTTCTATTTGAAACCAAAGTAGAATGCTTAAAAATCTAATTGAGAAATGATTAAAATAGTACATTGTCACGTAGAATTTTTTTTTATTATTTTTAATGATATTCTTATTGAGCAATTACATCAAATATATAATATTAGTAGCATCATAAATACGTATAACAATCCATTAATTTCAAGACAGCAAATTTAAATATGAAATGCATCTTTAAATGTAAAGAATAAGTTGATTAGTTAAGCTGCAAACTGTAGTTCCTCAAGTGAAGAATATTAATGTATATTAAGAACACCCTGCGAGATACATTATTCTCTGATTTCCTCATAGTTAGCAGAAAGAAGAAACAATTAAAGTCTTATAAAGTCAGTATTCACCCTTAAAGGTTAGGAATGTAAAAACAGTGTAGGGGTCCAACAGAAATTGTAAGGGGAAAATGGGAGGGGAAAGGAGGAGGTGAGGTAATTGGTATGTAAGAAAATGGAGTGGTTGGAGGAAGCTGGCAAAGTATCTCTTGTTTTCAGGATTTGCAGTTGTCAAGGGGGCTTAACTCAGGGGTCTGAGTATAGTGTAACGAGCAGAAAGTTTGCCATGGAGTCCAAGTGTTGTGGAAGGATGGCATATTGGGCTCTTTAAGCTAGTATATCTTATCTTTCCTGGCAGTTCATTGTGCCAACATAGGGCAATTTGTACAGGGGAGTACTTAGGATTTTGACACTTGCTGTCAGGAATAAAAGGAGCCTGAAAAGTGGTTTGTTGGAACATTTCAATTATTTCAATAAAAAAGGTGTTCTCAGATGCATTAGGTGACATTGTTTTACACCGCCACCCAGTCCTCGTCACATTTTCATATTGGCATCGGCAGTGATGAAATCCTTGGGACTAGATCAAGGTTTCCAGGTTTGATAGGCCAGGGAAGGTCTTGTGCATGTTTCCAATGATGCCACAGTGTGCAGCCTTTACAGGCACATGCACAAAATTCTCTTAAACTTGGCAAACCCGGAAGCCTTGGCCTAGCAAGCAAGGCCCTGATTTCAGCACTGCCAACGCTGATCTGAAGATGCAATGAGGACCAGATGGGTGGTGGTGAGGAGCAGAGGAACCAGAGAAGTGAGTATTAATTTTTTTTATTTATTAACCTTTTGACAGTCTTTTATGGTTCAGAAAAATGGCAATCAGCTGCTCGCATCACGCTCAATCAGCAAGGAAAAAAATTACAAAAAAAATCAGCATTTTGGCAAATGTGGATTTTTGTAAAATTCAAGTACAATTTAATTCCGCTCACATTTGTTTACAAATGTCTATTTACTTAGAGTGAGTTAGTGTTAAATCTTTCTCCCATTGGCTGATAAATGCTCTTTTTCTGTCAGTAAAAAATTCTATAAGCTAGAGAAGTTTTTTTAGGATATGATAATTTGAAAGATAAAATTTTATAAGCTATGTACTTTTTCTTTATAGTTCAACTCTAAATATACTGACTTTTTTAAGTAGTGAAAAGTTTATTATGTGGATATTTGGTAGTGGAGGTGTAATTTATAGATGTTGAAAATACATAAAATTTACCCTCTCTAATGTCAGGTGGAATTTGATGATCTTTGTAGTGCATCTTAAAATAGGCATCTTCTGAGTTGAGTGGGTGTGTAGTTTCTGTCATTCTTGTCAACAGGGTTAAGCATATGTACGCCCATCATAGACTTTAATATATTCTTTTTAGCTCATTGGAGAATATACGGTTTGTTAAATGGCCAGAGAGAGATAGTAAAGCAGATGTAAATGTTAGTACAAGTTGCTTTCCAGAGATACTCAACTTATTATCATGTTTTCTTAGCTAATCTATAGTTTTACAATGATGGCCAACAAGTGATTAACTATAAAGCTGGGGTCACACTAAACGACAGCAACAACGACGTCGCTGTTACGTCACCATTTTCTGTGACGTAGCAGCGACCTTGTAAGTCGCTGTTATGATCGCTGCTTAGCTGTCAAACACAGCAGAAGCAGCAGCGATCATAACGACATGCGTCGCTGTGCTGCAACATGTGCAGAGAGCAGGGAGCCGCGCACACTGAGCGCTGGCTCCCTGCTCTCCTAGCTACAGTACACATCGGGTTAATTTCACGATGTGTACTGCAGCTACATGTGCAGAGAGCAGGGAGCCGCGCACACTGCTTAGCGCTGGCTCCTTGCTCTCCTAGCTACAGTACACATCGGGTTAATTACACGATGTGTACTGCAGCTACATGTGCAGAGAGCAGGGAGCCGCGCACACTGCTTAGCGCTGGCTCCTTGCTCTCCTAGCTACAGTACACATCGGGTTAATTACATGATGTGTACTGCAGCTACATGTGCAGAGAGCAGGGAGCCGCGCACACTGCTTAGTGCTGGCTCCTTGCTCTCCTAGCTACAGTACACATCGGGTTAATTACACGATGTGTACTGCAGCTACATGTACAGAGAGCAGGAGCCGGCGCTGGCAGCGTGAGAGCGGCGGAGGCTGGTAACGAAGGTAAATATCGGGTAACCACCTTGGTTACCCGATGTTTACCTTGGTTACAGCTTACCGCAGCTGCCAGATGCCGGCTCCTGCTCCCTGCTCGCTTCATTTCGTCACTCTCTCGCTGTCACACACAGCGATGTGTGCGTCACAGCGGGAGAGCGACGACCAAAAAATGAAGCTGGACATTCAGCAACGAGCGGCGACCTCACAGCAGGGGCCAGCTCGTTGCTGTAAGTCACACACAGCGACAGCGACGGGACGTCGCTGCAACGTCACAGTAAATGGTGACGTAGCAGCGACGTCGTTGTCGTTGTCGCTGTGTGTGACACCACCTTAAGAGTATGTGCACTCATACCTCTGCTTGGTTTAGGAAGCGATTATGTTTAGGAGTTGTTCTAAATGTCTATTAAAGGGAACCTAAACACTTAAAAAAGTGTTTGTGAGGGTAAATGTGAGGCTTGTGGTATAAATTACAATGTAAAGAGCATTACCTAGCTCAAAAATAATTATAGCTGAACTTGAACGACAGTTAATGATCCCAGCAAAAGTGCCGTCCCTTTGACTGATATGACTGAAATGACTGAACCCTAAGTTATTAACTGCCTTCACCTAAGCATTTAAACACTTTTATTAAGTTAAATACATGGATTTTTTTAACTGCACAATACAACATGTAAAACACATTGGGAAAAAATGATATGGCAGGTTCCCTTTAACACTAGAATGCATACCAGGGGCCTCGCAGGCCTGCTAGGTCATTTGTTTTCTATGGTAGATTGTTATGCTTGCGCGTTCTAGGGTTAAGATAATCAAATAAACCTTAAGAAAGATATTGCATTTGTAATTGGTAGCATTGGTAGTAGGTAGTTCAATTTGGGGATAAGGATGCCCTTGATTATGTCTTTACTTTCCAAACAGGAAATTATTGTTGCTAACGAGGGATGAGCAAATCCAAACTGTAAAGTTCAAGGTCCATACCAGACACCCTTTGTCCGGGTCCGGGACCCGAACACAGACTTCTACCTGTATGTTCAGCTCCTTTTCAAGTTTGTCATCTGAAAAAAGCTTGTTGAAAAGTTGCAGAGCAGCCAATCAGCAAGCTTTCCTGTGTGGGCAATTTCGACCCCATCCCAGATATATCAAGTATTGGTGTGGCTTTGATTGGTCAGGGAAATCACTGAAAAAGAAATGACCTAGGCTCCCGCCCTATTTTGATAGCTAGCCCAGGTAAAACAATAGCTACAGGCTGCAGTCCTAACCTATGAGCTTTACCGTGGCTAGATATCAAAGTAGAGGGGATCCTACTGGATTTTTTAAATTATTTAAATATCTAAATAAAAAAGGCCTAGGGTTCCCCCATTTTTGATGACCAGCCACTGTAAAGCAGACAAGTAGCGGCTGGTTTTATCAAAATGGATTAGCCATGGATATTGGCCAGGGTCAAGTTGAACCCAATCTTTTTAGTCCGTGCTGGTTCGCCGAACCTGAACATCCACAGGTTCGCATATCACTAGTGCTGCACTTGATTAATGCTATCTATCCATGTGTGAAAACTTTCATTTCACAAAAACTTCACCAGGTGAAGCCAGGTTTAGCCTCAGATATGTATTGTAGTCTTTGGGCCATTTGAAAGGGAATTTATATTTTAGTGTGTCTATTCTAGTCTGTGGAATATTGATCCTAGTGGTTCTCCTTTATTTAGGTTGACTTTAATCTTGAAAAGAGACTGTCAAATTCTTTAAAGATACACATAATGCGTTATTTCCTTTTCAGGGTGAAATAAAATGATAAAAAATTCATCTACTTAAGCTGCTGTTATCCATAGATTTTTTTAGATTTTTTTCCTACTAAATCAGGGCACTGTCTGATTTTTTTTAAATTAAGTTCTCCATAAAGAATAGGATATATGCTTAGTCCCACAAATATTTTTGAAAAATGGTTAAACCCCTTTGTGACCAAGTCATTTTTTTCAAATCTAACAAGTATTACTTTATGTGGTAATAACTCTGGAATATTTCTACATTTCCCAGTGTTTTGTGACAATTTATTCTGACATATTATACTTTATGTTAGTGGTAAATTTAGATCAATATTATTTGCATTTATTCATGAAAATATCAGAAATTTGACAAAAAATGTCACAAATTTGCAAAATCAAATTTTGAATTTTTACACCTTTAATACAGATAGTCCTTATATTCTGTTAGGATGTTAAAAGGTTTCAAAATTTAGCAAACTATTCATTTTTTTCAATTAAATTTGTAAACATTATTTTTTAGATATCTATTCAGTTATGAAGTTACCTTTTGGAATCAATATATTCAAAATCCCCCAAAAGTTATAGCATTTTGACCTCTTTACCACCCAGTCTGTTTTAACTTTAATAACCAGGCCAATTTTTTTTCAAATAGGACCATTATCTCTTTATGAAAATTGTCTTTTTTCATGACATATTGTACTTAATGGTAATTGTAAAATTAGTATTTGTTGCATTTACTTGTGAATATATTGGAAGTTTGGAATTTTGACTAAGATTTTGAAATTTTAAAATTTGAATTTTTATGCCCTTAACTCCTTCAGCCCCCAGCCTGTTTTCACCTTAAAGACCCGGCCATTTTTTGCAATTTTGACCAGTGTCACTTTGACAGGGTATAACTCTGGAACACTTCAACGGATCCTGGCGATTCTGACATTGTTTTTTCATGACATATTGTAATTCATGTCAGTGGTAAATTTAGGCCGATATGTTTTGCGTTTATTTGTGAAAATTTCGGAAATTTGGCGAAAATTTTAAAAATTTCGCAATTTTAAAAATTTGAAATTTTATGCCCATAAATTTGAGAGATATGTCACACAAAATAGTTACTAAATAACATTTCCCACTTGTCTGCTTTACACCAGCGCAATTTTTGAAAAAAAAAAAAATTCCGTTAGGAAGTTAGAAGGGTTCAAAGTTCATCAGCAATTTCTCATTTTTCCAACAAAATTTACAAAAACAAAATTTTTAGGTACCACATCACATTTGGAGTGATTTGAGAAACCTAGGCGACAGAAAATACCCCAAAGTGACCCCATTCTAAAATCTGCACCCCTCACTCTGCTCAAAACGACATCCAAGAAGTTTATTAACCCTTTAGGAGCATCACAGCAACCAAAGCAATGTAGAAGAAAAAATGAAAATTTTACTTTTTTAACACAAAAATGTTACTTTAGCCAAAAAAATTAGTATTTTCACAAGGGTATCAGGAAAAATGCATCATAAAATGTGGCGTGCATTTTCTCATGAGTACGCAGATACCTCATATGTGGTGGAAATCAAATGTTTGGGCACACGGCAGGACTCGGAAGGCAAGGAGCGTCGTTTGAATCTTTGAGTGCAAAATTAGCTGCACTCATTAGCGGACGCCATGTTGGTTTGAAGACTCCCTGAGGTGCCTAAACAATGGAGCTCCCCCATAAGTGACCCCATTTTGGAAACTAGAGCCCTCAAATATTTTTTCTAGATGTTTGATGTGCACTTTGAACCCCTGGGGGCTTCACAGAAGTTTATAACGTTGAGCCGTGAAAAGAAAAAAAATGTTTTTATCACAAAACTGTTGCTTCAACCAGGTAGCTTTTTTTATCACAAGGGTATCAGGAAAAAATGCACCATAAAATGTATTGTGCATTTTCTCCTGAGTACGCAGATACCCCATATGTGGTGGAAATCAAATGTTTGGGCACACGGCAGGACTCGGAAGGCAAGGAGCGCCATTTGAATTTTTGAGTGCAAAATTAGCTGCACTCATTAGCGGACGCCATGTCGGGTTTGAAGACTCCCTGATGTACCTAAACAATGGAGCTCCCCCATAAGTGACCCCATTTTGGAAACTAGAGCCCTCAAATATTTTTTCTAGATGTTTGATGTGCACTTTGAACCCCTGGGGGCTTCACAGAAGTTTATAACGTTGAGCCGTGAAAATAAAATTATTTTTTTTTACCACAAAACTGTTGCTTCAACCAGGTAGCTTTTTTTATCACAAGGGTATCAGGAAAAAATGCACCATAAAATGTATTGTGCATTTTCTCCTGAGTACACAGATACCTCATATATGGTGGAAATCAAATGTTTGGGCACACGGCAGGACTCGGAAGGCAAGAGCCCAATTTCACAGCAAAATTGGTTGGAATTATTAGCGGACGCCATGTTGCATTTGGAGACCCCCCCTGAAGTGCCTAAACAATGGAGCTCCCCCACAATTGACCCCATTTTGGAAACTAGACCCCTCATGGAATTTATCTAGCTGTTTAGTGAGCACTTTGAACGCCTGGAGGCTTTACAAACGTTTGTAATGTTCAGCCGTGAAAATATTTTATTCTTTTTTTACCACAACATTTTTTTTTCAAACAGGTAGCTTTTTTTTCACAAGGGTATCAGGAAAAAATGCACCATAAAATGTATTGTGCAATTTCTCCTGAGTACACAGGTACCTCATATCTGGTGGAAATCAATTGTTTGGGCGTACGGCGGGGCTCAGAAGAGAAGGAGCGCCATTTCACAGTAAAATTGATTGGAATTATTAGCAGACGCCATGTTGCATTTGGAGACCCCCTGAGGTGCCTACACAATGGAGCTCCCCCACATGTGATCCCATTATGAAAACCAGCGGATGGAAGATGAGAAATGGCGCAGCGGATGGAAGATGGGAAAGGGCGCAGCGGATGGAGGAGCGGCAGAGGATGGGAAAGGGCGCAGTGGATGATGGAAAATGGCGCAGCGGATAGAGGATGGGAAAGGGCGCAGCGGATGGATGGTGGGAAATGGCGCAGCGGATGGAGGAGCGGCGGAGGATGGGGGTGAGATGGGGATACCTACCTTACAGGATGGATCTAGGCAGCAGGATCACAGCAGACAGAAGAGGCAGCAGATGAAAGAGGCAACAGATTGAGGAGTGTGAGAGGGGGCAGTAGATTAAGAGGATGGGAGAGAGCAGGCAGCAGATCGGGGAGGGGGGCAGAGTCTGATGGGAAAGAGAGATGGCACATGGAGGAGGGGGGCCCCGGGGGGAAGGGGGCCCCCAGAACATGGAGGGGGAGGGTGGCCCCCAGAACATGGAGGGGGGAGGGTGGCTTGCAGCACATGTGGGGGGAGGGTGGCTTGCAGCACATAAGCTGCAAGCCACCTTCCCCCCACATGTGGGGGGAGAGTGGTTTGCAGCACATGTGGGGAGAGAGTGGCTTGCAGCACATGGAGGGGGAGGAGGTGTAGTGGCGATGGAGAAGGGGCAGCCGATGAAGGAGGCGGCGGCGGCTGATCAGTAACAGTGGGGGCCGATTCGGGGACAGCAGCGACTGAAAAAGGTGGGTGCGACGGCGGCGGGGACAGTGGCGAGCGTGGCGGCGGGGACAGTGGCAAGCATGGTGGCGGAGACAGTGGTGAGCGTGGCGGTGGGGACAGTGGCGAGCGTGGCGTCGGGGACAGTGGCGAGCGTGGCGGGGACAGTGGCGAGCGTGACGGTGGGGACAGTGGCGAGCGTGGCGGCGGAAACAGTGGCGAACGTGGCGGCGGGGACAGTGGCGGGCAGGGCGATCGGGGACAGCTGTGGATTGGGAGCAGCGGCGGGGCGATCGGAGACAGCGGCGGGGCTGGCGGTGGCGATCGGAGCCGCGGCGGGGCTGGCGGTGGTGGGCGGGGCGATCGTAGACAGCGGCGGGGCTGGGGCTGGTGGGCGGGGTGATCGGAGACAGCGGCGGGGCGGGTGGGGCTTTCGGAGACAGCGGCGGGGCTGGCGGTGGCGGGCGGGGCGATCGGAGACAGCGGCGGGGATGGCGGTGGTGATCAAGGCCGCGGCGGGGCTGGCGGTGGTGGGCGGGGTGATCGGAGACAGCGGCGGGGCTGGGGCTGGCGGGCGGGGCGATCGGAGACAGCAGCGGGGCTGGCAGGGCGATCGGAGACAGCGGCAGGGCTGGCGGTGGCGGGCGGGGTGATAGGAGACAGCGGCGGTGTTGGCAGGGTGATTGGGGACAGGGGCAGGCAGCGGGGGCAGCAACTTACCGATGGGCACCCTCAGGGACGGACACAGGTCACCTTGGAGAGATCGGTCACAAGACCGGTCTCTCCAATCAGAGCTGGGGGCGGGTGAAGCACCGATCACCCAGCTCCAGCCAATGGCCAGTGCTACAGCAGCACTGATCAGGGCTGGATTTCAATGTTCCAGCCAGTTTCAATGGCTGGAACACTACAGTGACTGTAATTGGCTGAGTGGCGTTCGTCAGCCAATCACAGCCTCTGTAGGTTCGGGGAGGAGGCACTACCCCTCCTGAGGTCAGGCAGAGGTCCTCTCCTTCCCGAATCTACTGTTTAATTAAACAAATTGGACTCCCCGGGGCTCCGGGACTGCGATTTCGCTATGACGTACTGGGTACATCATGGGTCGTTTAGCACCATGTCACCATGACGTACCCAGTACGTCAAAGGTCGTTAAGGGGTTAAATCAAAGCAATATGTCACACAATATAGTTAATAAATAACATTTCCCACATGTCTACTTTACATCACCACAACGTTTGAAACTGCATTTTTTTTCCTAGGAAGTTAGAAGGGTTAAAAGTTTATCAGCAATTTCTATTATTCTAACAAAAAAAAGTTTTTAAGGACCACATCACATTTAAAGTCACCTTGACAGGGTTATATGACATAAAATACTCAAAAATGACATAGTTCTACAAGCTGCAACCTTCAAAGAAGTTTAAAACTCTTTAGGTGCTTTATGGGAACTAAAGTAACACAAAAATGTTACTTTATCATCAAAATTTGCATTTTCACAAGGGTAGCAAGAAAAAATGCACCATACATTTTGTTGTGCAATTTCTCATGAGAACACCGATACCACGTATTTGTCAGAATTTTACTGGTGGCATGGCAAAGTTCAGAAGAGAAGGAGCACAACTTGAATTTTAAGGCTGCTTTACACACAACGATATCGCTAGCGATCTCGATAGCGATTTGACACGCCCAGATCGTTGCTACGATTTGCCGAGATAACTCATAGATCGTTTTGGAGCGGTCATACGTACCCATCCCACAAACGACACTACATCGTTCAGCGATATATTGTTTGACCAAGGCGGTCACACAGCATTCCTCCCAACGATTCCGGCAACGACAGAGGTGTATAATTGACCATAGCATCAACCATGGCTGCCAAATCAGAACGCAGTTGGAACCACCAATCAGAGCGGAGGAGGCATGGAGCATTGCTCGTAATGACACGCCCGCGTCACTGATGAAGAAACGCACTAACGATATTGTTCGTCGTTGGCAGGGTGTCAAACATAGCAATATGTCTGCTGCATTACAAACAACACCTTTTAAGATCATTCAGAGTCGCTCGTAAGTGTCACACGCAACGAAGGCGCTAATGATGACGGAAAACCGTGACCCCAACAACATATCGTCAGATAAATCGTAGCATGTAAAGGGGCCTTTAGAGTGCAAAATTGTCTGGAGTCATTAGCGAATGCCATTATGCATTTGAAGAGCCCCTGATGTGTCTAAATAGTGGCAACTCCCCACATGGGACCCCATTTTTTAAACTAAACTCCCTCATGTAATTTATCGAGATGTTTGGTGAGCACCTTAACCTATCAGGGGCTTCACAAATTTTTATAACGTTGAGTCATAAAAATGGAAAAAAAAATTTTTACCTCAAAAATGTTGTTTTGTACCCCAATCTTTCCTTTTCACAAGGGTAAGAGGAGAAAATGAACCAAACATTTTTTGCACAATGGTGGAAAAGTACAATTTTGGCATATCAGCAGACATGTGTAGAGATTACCGCGAGCTCATACCTGGAGTCCACGGTAACCGGAGGGAGGCGACCAAAGACGTACCAGTACGTCCTTTGTCATAAGGAGTAAAAAATGCTTTTTTACAAAAATAAAGAATTTTTTGCATCACCCTATATTGGAGGCTATAGTTTGTTTTATTTTTCTGTCAACAGAGTCATGTGAGGACTTGTTTTTTGTGGGATGAGTTGGAGTTTTTATTCGAACCACTTTGGGCCACATAACATTTTTTCATCACTTTCTATTTAGCTTTTTGTGAGGCCAAATTAAAAAGCAACAGCGGTTCTTGATTTTATTTTTTCATGCCTTTCACCTTGTTGTCAAAGTGATAAATCAGCTTTATTTTTCAGGTCAGTACAATAACAGCGATAACACATTTATATTGTTCATAACAAGAGAGCACAGGGCACCGCTAGATCTCCCAAATGTTCGCAATCCTGCAGACAGCACGGGTGCACAATCCCAGAATTAGTCCAGACCATAGATCAACTTAGTAGAAAGAAGGGCAGCAACCACCATACTTCTGTGCAAGAGAATTTTTTATTTTTCTTAGTGGAGCAGGAACATCAAGGTAGTGGGTAGGTGAGGAGAGGCAAACGGAGCACAACGGCATCCTCCGTTTGCCTGTCCTCACTGAGGACAGGCAAACGGAGGATGCCGTTGTCCTCCGTTTGCCTCTCCTCACCTCCCCGCTACCTTGATGTACCTGCTCCACTAAGAAAAATAAAAAATTCACTTGCACAAAAGCATGGTGGTTGCTGCAATTCCTTCTACTAAGTACATTTATTTTATTATTATTTATGTTTTGGTCCTTTTACACCTCAATAACAATTTTATTGAAACAAATGTTTTTCCCTTACTGTATTCTGAGAGCTATAGTTTTTTGTTTTTTTTTAACTTTTTTGCTGACGTAGCTGTCATATCTTTTTTTTTGCAGGATAAGATGACATATTCAGTTAAACATTTCTACAGTTAGGTCCATATATATTTAGACAGAGATAACATTTTTTCACATTTTTGTTCTCTACATTACCATAATGGATTTTGAACAAAACAATTCAGATGTTTTAATTCAGTGGGTTGAACAAAATGATTGCATAAAAATGGGAGGAACTAAAGCATTTTTTAAACTCAATCCCTTTATTTCAAGGGCTCAAAAGAAATTGGACAAATTAAATATTTGGAAATAATAATACTTGGTTGAAAACCCTTTGTTGGTAATGACTCCCTGAAGCATTGAACTCATGGACATCACCAGACGCTGTTTCCTCCTTGATAAAGCTCTTCCGGCCTTTACTGCAGCAGTTTTCAGTTGCTGTTTGTTTGTGGCCTTTCTGTCTGAAGTTTAGTCTTTAACAAGGAAAATGCATCTCTATTGGGTTGAGATCAGGTGACTGACTTGAATTATTCCACTTCTTTGCTTTCATAAACTCCTGGGTTGCATTGGCTTTATGTTTTGGATCATTGTCCAACTGTATTATCAAACGCTAACCAATCAGTTTGGCTGAATTTGGCTGGATTTGAGCACACAGTATAGGGTGCTTTACACGCTGCGACATCGCTAACGATATATCGTCGGGATCACGTCGTTAGTGACGCACATCCGGCACCGTTAGCGACATCACAGCATGTGACACCAAGGAGCGACGATCAACGAGGGCAAAAACGTGAAAAATCGTTGCTCATTGACACATTGCTCCTTTTCCAAATATCGTTGCTGCTGCAGGTACGATGTTGTTCGTCGTTCCTGCGGCTGCACACATCGCTATGTGTGACACCACAGGAACGACGAACATCTCCTTACCTGTGTCCACCGGCAATGAGGAAGGAAGAAGGTTGGCGGCATGTTCCGGCCGCTCATCTCCGCCCCTCCTCTGCTATTTGGCGGCCGCTTAGTGACGCCGCAGTGATGTCACTATGACGCCGAATGCACCTCACCCTTGAGGGAGGGATTGTTCGGGGGTCACAGCGACGTCGCTGAAAAGATATGTGCGTGTGACGCTGCCATAGCAATAAGGTTCGCTACGGCAGCGATCACCACGAACGATGGGGGCGGGTGCTATCGCTTTTGACATCGCTAGCAATGTTGCAGCGTGTAAAGCACCCTTACGTCTTAAAAAAAAACAGAATTCATCTGGCTGCTTCTGTCCTGTGTCAAATCATTAGGGATGATCGAATACCAAAATATCCACTTCGACGAATATCCGACGAATAGGCTGGCACTATTCGACTATTCACGATTATTTGATGCGCAATGTAAGTCTGTGGGAAGCTCAAAAAAATTCATGTCGGACCTAACAGCGAGTTGTAGTGACTGAGGAAAAGGCTGAAATGGATGGGAAAAGGCAGAAACAGTATATTCACAGCCTGTAGAATGTGCATTACTGCATTTCTGGTGTCTTGGAATAACGTGCTCAGAGCAGAACGCGGTGTTTACGTAGTCGCCAGAACAGCTCTCAAACCAAAGTAAACGCTTTTTTTACAAACAGAGCGTGGGTCTTTCGGTCTCTCTGTCTGTCTCTCCCTCTCCCCCTCTCTCTCATACTCACCGATCACTGGTGCGGCGCTGCACAGCTGTCACACTGCTCTAGTGGCTTCTCCAGCTTTTGAAAATGCCGGCCGCTCATTATTCCATCTTGTATTCCCTGCTTCCCCCGCCCACCGGCACCTATGATAGGTTGCAGTCAGACACGACCCCACTGTGAGTGACAGCTGTCTCACTGCAACCAATCACAGCTGCCGTTGGCGGATCTATGTAGTTCAGTAAAAATAAATAAATAAATAATTTAAAAAAAACACGGCATGCGGTCCCCCCAAATTTTGATACCAGCCAAGATAAAGCCAAATGGCTGAAGGCTGGTATTCTCAGGATGGAGAGCCCCTTGTTATGGGGAGCCCCCCAGCCTAAAATTATCAGCCAACAGCTGCCCGGAATTTCTGCATCCATTAGATGCGACAGTACCGGGACTCTACCTGGCTCATCCCAAATTGCCCTGGTGTGGTGGCAATCGGGGTAATAAGGAGTTAATGGCAGCCCATAGCTCTCACATTTTATGAGGGACCACAGCTTCTCTATGGGGTTCAGATCAGGTGAGCAAGGGAGCCATGTCATTTTTTTCATCTTTTAGACCTTTACTGGCTAGCCACACTGGGGAGTAGTTGGATGCATGTGATGGAGCATTGTCCTGCATGAAAATCATGTTTTTCTTGAACGATACCGACTTCTTCCTGTACCACATCTTGAAGAAGTTGTCTTCCAGAAACTGGCAATAGGTCTGGGAGTTAAGCTTCACTCCATGCTCAACCCGAAAAGGTCCTACAAGTTCATCTTTGATGATACCAGCCCATACCAGTACCCATCTCTTCCTTGCTTGCGTCTGAGTCGGAGTGGAGCTCTCTGCCCTTTAGTGATCCAGCCTCTGGCCCATCCATCTGGCAATAACCTCAGAAAATTTCTCAAGGGGTATTGTACAGAAAAACACCGAGTAGAAACCCCCCCATAAAATCATAAACTTTATTAATGAACTAATATACAGTGCAAATTTAAAACTAGGTTGCTTGATGCGTATATTAGGTCACAGGAAGGGCCCCGGGCCAATTCCCTATTGTTTCCCTTCCTGGCCGCGGAGGTTGGTACCCTAAATAGATTCACGTAGTGGCACCCCCGCTCAACGAGGACTGGCCCTTCTGACCCTACACTGAATGCTTATCAGTGCTGCTACTCTATATTAAGGCCTTAAAAATACAAAGTGAAAATATCACAAACACACAGATGGATTCCCAGAAACCTCTTTCCTGGATAGTATTCACAGGATGATATTTTTTTTCGATGATTTTTTTATATAAATCTTCCAAAATATAGTTAGATCCAGAGTAGGCACTGTATTGACATAATAGTCACTTTATAGGGTCAGAACAGCATAGTCCTCATTAGTTTGCAAGCAAGCATATTCAAATAAATCTAGTGAATAATAAAAAGGGCCAAATGGCCAGTACTTAGCCACACTCAGCAGCTCACTGCCCGACACGTTTCTCCCCCAAGAACAAAATTGATCGGAGGTTCATCAGGGGCTGTCCATAGTTAGACCACATAGGTGACAAAATTAGAGTTATAAATGCTGCAATTGATATCGATCGTGGCATTTAGGAGGATAAACAGACAGGAACGGCACAGTGACCATCCTTTGCTAGAATCTGCACAATCACCTGATCAAACCGGAACGTCTAAAGTAAGGAAGTTCCCGCCAAATAGGACATTCCAGTATGTCTCAAGTCATAAAACAGTTCCCCTCAACATATTGAAAACTACTTTCAAGTAGTGTGTTAACCTTTCTGTTTTTTTTCATTAATTACCTTAAAGTTGAATGCCAGGAATAAAAAATTTAATTTTTACCACTAAAATGTTGCTAACATTTGCAAAGACTATTATAACTGCCAGAATCATTAGAACTTGATCGTAGATTGCAATGGCAACCATCAGGATCAAACAATCAAAATTTAGGTTTTTCTTTTTGTTAACCATCTAGATGTTGCTGTCACTAGTGACAGCAGAATCGAGGGGGTGAAATGGCCATGGTCAGTGCCAATACCAATCATGACTGATGCAGGAGGGTGTCAGTTATAGTGTACGGCTGATAGCTGCTACTTTATCACATCAAGGGGTACTATTCTCTTATTTCTTATTTTAGTTATAAATCATTTTAATAGTCATTAAGGTATTAAGGGGTTGATAATGTATATTCTGGCTGATGGTATGGTAGATGTTTTTTCTCTCATAAATGAATGAAAATCCTGCTAACTGAAGTTGTAAAGAGGAATAATATTTTTTTTTATCCTGGAAAAAGCTCATTAAATTTACTTTTAGATACTTTTAGATATGTACTACAATGAGTGGTACGGTTTGTACTTGTCTGAACTAATGTGGAAAATTGTATATGATTTACCTACCTCACAAAAGCAGTGGGTGAAGCTTATTTCTGAAATTAGCCTGTATGTGAAAATGGAGGAAAGCAGCGCAATCATAATATAAACCATAATATAGTAACAACTACATTTTCCTGCAGGTTAAATCATTTATTATGGGGAAATGCATGGCTTTTTTAGCAGTAAAATCAACAACCCAACTTACAATGTCATACATATTCTGCTCTTAGGATACTACCCATGGCTTTCCCAGCTGCTAAAATGTAGGCCACAGGGATTGTTAGTAAAAGAAAGTAGTCATGAATAATTCATGAATTTTTTTATGTTTTTCTTTTTTTTTTCTTTTTCACTTGAGATTAATGAGCAGCGTAATAAACATGGATTTTCACAGACGTTTAAGTTGACTTCCTGGGGACTTGTCGTAACTTTGAAAAGTCGTGTTTTGTATTTAGAAAGTTGGCATAATGTATTTTGCACAATCCATGAAGAACTAGGACACATTAAAAAAAAAAAAAGTATGTGTCGCGTGACACTTTTTTTTTTTTCTTTTTCAATCTCCACTTTTCTGCTAACATTTTATAGGCCACTGTGTTTCATCTATTTTAACAACTGGCAAACTTACAAATGTAAAGAAAGGAACATTATACATAATAAACTTAGAAATCAGTAAATAACTCATGGTTCACTGATGCACATTTACTCTGCACCAGGTTCCCAAAACAAAAAAGCAAACCTAAGAATACAATTATTATTATTATTATTATTATTATTATTATTATTATTATTATTATTATTATTATTCAACCTTGCATGACAAAGAGGCTTTCTCTTTGAAGTTTTTTTATTCCCTATGAAAGAGGTGGGGAACTTCCAGACTGTGGGCCATATGCAGCCCACAATGACCTTTTCTGCAGCCCACAGGCAGATTTCCAGGGACTGCTGTGCTGAGGCGGGAGCCGTGTCTTGCTGGCTGCTGGCCCCTTAAATACTGTAGACAGCATTCATTGATGCATACACGGCTGAGCATTGAATGCATGGTTCCTTCCAGGATTATGTCCTCATGCTGGCAAATGCCAGAGTGAGAACGTACCTTGTGGGCAGGGTAGACGTGCAATATACTATTGGACCCACAAAAGAGGAGCAGCTGCACCAGCATCCCTAGGTTTCTTTGTACCCCTGGGTGCCCCTCCAGTGTTCCTAGGGCTGTCTGTGCCACTCGAGCCTCCGCAGGGATGTATTTGCCCCTGCAGCTTCCTCAGGGATGTATGTGCCCCTCCAGCCTCCCCAGGCCTGCCTGTGTCCCTCCAGCCTCCCCATGGCTGCCTGTGCCTCTCCAGCCTTGAATTTGATAATTTTGTGTGGCCCCTGAATGATGGCAAAAATTCCAAATGGTCCCAGACAGGAAAAAGGTTCACCATCCCAGCTGTATGCCATGCAACTGTGCCTTACATTCATGCAACAACAAAATACAGAGTATCAATCATTACATAAAAGGGTTGTCTTATCTTTACAAAATTAAATTAAAAATGCTAATTCTTATTAGGGAGCCTATGTTATAAGAGGAATCCCTCTGCTACCTTGTACAAACGTATCCCTACATTGGAACTGAGCTACTAATCATGCGTCCTTAGGTACTAAACACAAAATTCAAGGAGCACAATAAAAAGTATATAACAAGAAAAGTACCAGCCTTTTTTTCTAAATACAATATTCTACTGACTAAAAGAAACCCTTTTTAGCGCCCGCAAAATAGGCAAAACTTTCTGTACATCTTGTAGAGTGACGTACTTAAAAAGAAAGTGCAATGAGGCTCAGCACCAAGAACCATTCCACATGAGGCCGTCAGCAAAATAGCTGTTGGATGTGTTCTGGTGTGAGCCTGTACATATTCCCTGGGTATTTACCTTTCATCTTCCCTTTCTTCTTCTTTCAGGTTCTCTTGAGTTCTTTACTCTAGTATAAATTTGTTTACAACCTATGGCTCTAGCACTTTAGCTATTGAATATTTCAGTATCTTACTTTTATTAAATCATTGGTGCCATAGCCGGTTTGGACCTTTATGCCAGGCCAGTTTTTTTTACTTTTCTATTGGCACATTCCAAGAGGTATAATTTTGTGATTTTTTAATATTTTTGTCTTTAGAACACTTTTTATTAATTCTTTCGCAGGCAACTTCCCCCCCCAAAAAACAGCAATTCTACATCTTATTTATTTATTTATTTATTTAAAAACATAAATTGGTATAATTGTCACGTTATCTTTATTCTATGGGTTTATACGTTCACACTAGTGATGGGTGGACCCGGACTCTAAAAGTCCGGGTCCACGACGTTTCTAAAGTATCCGGATGCCAGGTACGAACCCGGAGTTCTCAGGGAACTCCAGCTAATGAGCCAGATCTGGAAACTCATGTAAAAAAAATAAAATGAAGGAAAAATAAAGCAAGCACGCTATATTTACTAAAGCGGGCTTTACACACTGCGATATCGGTCCCGATATCACTAGTGTGGGTACCCGCCCCCATCTGTTGCGCGACACGGGCTAATCGCTGCCCGTGCCGCACAACATCGCCCAGACCCGTCACACATACTTACCTGCCCGGCGACGTTGCTGTGACTTTTTAAGGGGGCGGTCCGTGCGGCATCACAGCGACGTCACTGAGCGGCCGCCCAATAGAAGCGGAGGGGCTGAGAGGAGCGGGACGTAACATCCCGTCCACCTCCTTACTTCCGCATTGTGGCCGAGAGGCAGGTAAGGAGAGCTTCCTCGTTCCTGCGGTGTCACACGGAGCGATGTGTGCTGCCGCAGGAACGAGGAACAACCTCGTTACTGCTGCAGTAACGATATTTGAGAATGGACCCCCATGTCACTGATGAGCGATTTTGCACGTTTTTGTAATGATGCAAAATCGCTCATTGGTGTCACACGCAACGGCATCGCTAATACGGACGGATGTGCGTCACCAATTCCGTGACCCCAACGAGTTCGCATTAGCGATGTCGTAGCGTGTAAAGCCCCCTTAAGTCTTCGGCATGGCTGTAACTGCTTCCAGGCCGCTCACTCTTCTTCCAGGGCCGCTGATTAGCATTATACATATCCACTGCTTCCTCCACCCACTGAAAGTCCTGGCAATTTAGATTGGTTGCAGTCAGACAGTGACCCCAGCCTGTGTGACAGAGTGTCTGACTGCAACCAATCATAGATGCTGTCTGCAGGTTACTGTAGTTTGAAGTAAAAATAAAGAAAGAAAGAAAAAAAATTGGCCTAGGATCCTCATGTATTAAGATACCTAGCACAGGTGGGGTGGGCGTCACATGGTCTGTTTTCTTCCATACTATGTCAGGTAATATATGGTCACATTCATAGCACTTTACATGTCTCTGTCATTATAACATTACCAATATCTACCTCTGCAGCAGCACTTTAAATTGCACTAAGCACTTTATACCAACCCATTGCTGCTATGCATTACATATAATGTGTATGGTTGAAGGTCCATTATATAATTACTGATAATGGGGGTGATATCACTTTGTTCTGGACATATCTGTGTGTCCTCATTGAGCTCATAATTTGTAATGATTGATAAAGATTCTTCAATGTATTGATAATATACTGTACATACGTATAAATTGATTGCCTATTATACACGTTGGACTATTTGTAAAAAGCATTGTCAATACGTGTCATATGTAGAGTTGAGCGCGGTTCGTGGTTCGTGGTTCTCCAGTTCGCGGCTCGAGTGATTTTGGGGCATGTTCTAGATCGAACTAGAACTCGAGCTTTTTGCAAAAGCTCGGTAGTTCTAGAAACGTTCGAGAACGGTTCTAGCAGCCAAAAAACAGCTAAATCATAGCTTGGTTTCTGCTGTAATAGTGTAAGTCACTCTGTGAATCAAACTATTATCACATTTCAGTGTATAGTGTGCGTGAACAGCGCCTTCAGATCACTGCTGTTTCTATAATGGCGATCGCCATTTTTTTTTTTTTTTTTTCTTGTCTTCCTTCCCTAAGTGCGCGCGTCTTGTGGGGCGGGCCAGCATGTCAGCCAATCCCAGACACACACACAGCTAAGTGGACTTTGAGCCAGAGAAGCAACGGCATGTGTGATAGGATCTGCATGTCACATGTCCCTGCATTATAAAACCGGACATTTTCTTCACGGACGCCATTATCTGCCTTCTGCGTCTTTGGTGTCAGACATCACTGTCGCAGCTCCGTCTTCCTGAGTCCTATAGCCGATACAGCTGTATGCGCTGCATACACAGCGTTAGACAGCTTAGGGAGAGCACTTTATAGCAGTCCTTTTAAGGGCTCCAACCGGCAGGGTCAGAGAGCCATAGGTGACAGGTCCTGCAAACAGCAACAGCGTCTGTGTAGCCCAGGTCAGGGATTTCCTACCTGCATTTCACCATTAGGAGGGAATAGAAAGGCAGGCTTCCATTCCTCTACCCAGAGCACCACAATCCTGCCACTGTACCCTCTTGTCCTCTGCACACTCCAACTGATAACTAAGCCATTATACTAGCAAACACTCAGTGTACCTAGTGGCATCCTATACGTGGCTATTGGACTTTGCTATAGTCCCACTAGTGCAAAGACATTTGCAGAGCGCGTCTGCCTGCATTGCACACTACAACTCATTCTAACCAAGCCATTATACTAGCAAACACTCAGTGTACCTAGTGGCATCCTATACGTGGCTATTGGACTTTGCTATAGTCCCACTAGTGCAAAGACATTTGCAGAGCGCGTCTGCCTGCATTGCACACTACAACTCATTCTAACCAAGCCATTATACTAGCAAACACTCAGTGTACCTAGTGGCATCCTATACGTGGCTATTGGACTTTGCTATAGTCCCACTAGTGCAAAGACATTTGCAGAGCGCGTCTGCCTGCATTGCACACTCCAACTCATTAAAACCAAGCCATTATACTAGCAAACACTCAGTGTACCTAGTGGCATCCTATACGTGGCTATTGGACTTTGCTATAGTCCCACTAGTGCAAAGACATTTGCATAGCGCGTCTGCCGGCATTGCACACTCAAACTCATTTTAACTAAGCCATTATACTAGCAAACACTCAGTGTACCTAGTGGCATCCTATACGTGGCTATTGGACTTTGCTATAGTCCCACTAGTGCAAAGACATTAGCAGAGCACATCTGCCTGCATTGCACACTACAACTCATTCTAACCAAGCCATTATACTAGCAAACACTCAGTGTACCTAGTGGCATCCTATACGTGGCTATTGGACTTTGCTATAGTCCCACTAGTGCAAAGACATTTGCATAGCGCGTCTGCCTGCATTGCACACTCAAACTCATTTTAACTAAGCCATTATACTAGCAAACACTCAGTGTACCTAGTGGCATCCTATACGTGGCTATTGGACTTTGCTATAGTCCCACTAGTGCAAAGACATTAGCAGAGCACATCTGCCTGCATTGCACACTACAACTCATTCTAACCAAGCCATTATACTAGCAAACACTCAGTGTACCTAGTGGCATCCTATACGTGGCTATTGGACTTTGCTATAGTCCCACTAGTGCAAAGACATTTGCAGAGCGCGTCTGCCTGCATTGCACACTCCAACTCATTAAAACCAAGCCATTATACTAGCAAACACTCAGTGTACCTAGTGGCATCCTATACGTGGCTATTGGACTTTGCTATAGTCCCACTAGTGCAAAGACATTTGCATAGCGCGTCTGCCTGCATTGCACACTCAAACTCATTTTAACTAAGCCATTATACTAGCAAACACTCAGTGTACCTAGTGGCATCCTATACGTGGCTATTGGACTTTGCTATAGTCCCACTAGTGCAAAGATATTAGCAGAGCACATCTGCCTGCATTGCACACTCCAACTTTTTTAAACTAAGCAATTTTACTAGCAAACACTCAGTGTACCTAGTGGCATCCTAAACGTGGCTATTGGACTTTGCTATAGTCCCACTAGTGCAAAGACATTTGCAGAGCACGTCTGCCTGCATTGCACACTACAACTCATTGTTACTAAGCCACTATACTAGCAAACACTCAGTGTACCTAGTTGTATCCTAAACGTGGCTATTGTACTTTTGTCTATTCACAGTATTGGAACGATATTTGCAGCACGTCTGCCTGCATTGCACACTCTAACTTTTTTAAACTCAGCCATTTATAGTAGCAAACACTCAGTGTACCTAGTTGTATCCTAAACGTGGCTATTGTACTTTTGTCAATTCACAGTATTGGAACGTTATTTGCAGCACGTCTGCCTGCATTGCACACTCAAACTTTTTTAAACTCAGCCATTTATAGTAGCAAACACTCAGTGTACCTAGTTGTATCCTAAACGTGGCTATTGTACTTTTGTCTATTCACAGTATTGGAACGATATTTGCAGCACGTCTGCCTGCATTGCACACTCTAACTTTTTTAAACTCAGCCATTATACTAGCAAACACTCAGTGTACCTAGTTGTATCCTAAACGTGGCTATTGTACTTTTGTCAATTCACAGTATTGGAACGTTATTTGCAGCACGTCTGCCTGCATTGCACACTCAAACTTTTTTAAACTCAGCCATTTATAGTAGCAAACACTCAGTGTACCTAGTTGTATCCTAAACGTGGCTATTGTACTTTTGTCTATTCACAGTATTGGAACGTTATTTGCAGCACGTCTGCCTGCATTGCACACTCTAACTTTTTTAAACTCAGCCATTATACTAGCAAACACTCAGTGTACCTAGTTGTATCCTAAACGTGGCTATTTTACTTTTGTCTATTCACAGTATTGGAACGATATTTGCAGCACGTCTGCCTGCATTGCACACTCTAACTTTTTTAAACTCAGCCATTATACTAGCAAACACTCACTGTACCTAGTTGTATCCTAAACGTGGCTATTGTACTTTTGTCAATTCACAGTATTGGAACGTTATTTGCAGCACGTCTGCCTGCATTGCACACTCAAACTTTTTTAAACTCAGCCATTATACTAGCAAACACTCACTGTACCTAGTTGTATCCTAAACGTGGCTATTGTACTTTTGTCAATTCACAGTATTGGAACGTTATTTGCAGCACGTCTGCCTGCATTGCACACTCAAACTTTTTTAAACTCAGCCATTATACTAGCAAACACTCACTGTACCTAGTTGTATCCTAAACGTGGCTATTGTACTTTTGTCAATTCACAGTATTGGAACGTTATTTGCAGCACGTCTGCCTGCATTGCACACTCAAACTTTTTTAAACTCAGCCATTTATAGTAGCAAACACTCAGTGTACCTAGTTGTATCCTAAACGTGGCTATTGTACTTTTGTCTATTCACAGTATTGGAACGTTATTTGCAGCACGTCTGCCTGCATTGCACACTCTAACTTTTTTAAACTCAGCCATTATACTAGCAAACACTCAGTGTACCTAGTTGTATCCTAAACGTGGCTATTTTACTTTTGTCTATTCACAGTATTGGAACGATATTTGCAGCACGTCTGCCTGCATTGCACACTCTAACTTTTTTAAACTCAGCCATTATACTAGCAAACACTCACTGTACCTAGTTGTATCCTAAACGTGGCTATTGTACTTTTGTCAATTCACAGTATTGGAACGTTATTTGCAGCACGTCTGCCTGCATTGCACACTCAAACTTTTTTAAACTCAGCCATTTATAGTAGCAAACACTCAGTGTACCTAGTTGTATCCTAAACGTGGCTATTGTACTTTTGTCAATTCACAGTATTGGAACGTTATTTGCAGCACGTCTGCCTGCATTGCACACTCAAACTTTTTTAAACTCAGCCATTTATAGTAGCAAACACTCAGTGTACCTAGTTGTATCCTAAACGTGGCTATTGTACTTTTGTCTATTCACAGTATTGGAACGTTATTTGCAGCACGTCTGCCTGCATTGCACACTCTAACTTTTTTAAACTCAGCCATTATACTAGCAAACACTCACTGTACCTAGTTGTATCCTAAACGTGGCTATTGTACTTTTGTCAATTCACAGTATTGGAACGTTATTTGCAGCACGTCTGCCTGCATTGCACACTCAAACTTTTTTAAACTCAGCCATTATACTAGCAAACACTCACTGTACCTAGTTGTATCCTAAACGTGGCTATTGTACTTTTGTCAATTCACAGTATTGGAACGTTATTTGCAGCACGTCTGCCTGCATTGCACACTCAAACTTTTTTAAACTCAGCCATTATACTAGCAAACACTCACTGTACCTAGTTGTATCCTAAACGTGGCTATTGTACTTTTGTCAATTCACAGTATTGGAACGTTATTTGCAGCACGTCTGCCTGCATTGCACACTCAAACTTTTTTAAACTCAGCCATTATACTAGCAAACACTCACTGTACCTAGTTGTATCCTAAACGTGGCTATTGTACTTTTGTCAATTCACAGTATTGGAACGTTATTTGCAGCACGTCTGCCTGCATTGCACACTCAAACTTTTTTAAACTCAGCCATTTATAGTAGCAAACACTCAGTGTACCTAGTTGTATCCTAAACGTGGCTATTGTACTTTTGTCTATTCACAGTATTGGAACGTTATTTGCAGCACGTCTGCCTGCATTGCACACTCAAACTTTTTTAAACTCAGCCATTATACTAGCAAACACTCACTGTACCTAGTTGTATCCTAAACGTGGCTATTGTACTTTTGTCAATTCACAGTATTGGAACGATATTTGCAGGACATCTGCCTGCATTGCACACTCAAACTTTTTTAAACTCAGCCATTATACTAGCAAACACTCACTGTACCTAGTTGTATCCTAAACGTGGCTATTGTACTTTTGTCTATTCACACTACTGCAAATCTATGTGCAGCACCTCTGCATGACAACCTCGTGCTCTGTTTTTAATAAGCTATAATGATAGCACAAAATACTGCCATTTTGTGGCATCATAGAACTGGCTGTTGTATTCCATTAGTGCCCCACTGGTGACAAGCTATTTCTAGCACCTCTACATCACACCCTCATGCACATTTAGCTACGCTAATGTTATAGCAAACTCATGGAATTCATTGCTGCATTTCATAATTCGGAGGGATAGAAAGTCAGGCTTCCTTTAGCTTTTCCTTCTGTTCATAGACAGCATCTCCAAGACAAATTTCCCCTCCACGTCTAAGTGTGGAGAGGCAGCTAGTGCGCATGCGTGTGCCGATGTACCCCAGCTGCAGCATAATTACAGTGTTTCGCCTAGTGAGTATGCTCAGCCTGACTGTGCCATTCCTGACGCTAAGTCTTCATTTCGGGATACAGCGCATGCTCCCACACTAAGTGTGAAAAGCCTCTTTGCACAGGTGCTTGCATTCTGTGCCGGGTCTAAGTCCTGTTTTGTGCCTAGACACCATGCTAAAGCTGATAGTCTTTTTTCAGAGACTGTATTTCATGCTACTGAGCATGCTCAGGCACTTCCTGCATCAGAGACTAGGTCCGGTAATGAACTCTTTGGCCCTGGCCCTGATGTGGGGGTCCCATATAGACCACAGGGCATCAGGTGTCCTCCCAAATGGCTTGCAGAGGCCCACACCTATGACTTGTCACCGCATTATTGATGGTCAGACGATGACTGGTGAGGTGTTTGGGTCATGGCAGCCATGAGGTCATCATTGAAGTTGCGTTTCCAAATAGGACGCTAGTTATGCCACTCATGACGTGTCACTCTGCTTTTGTCTCCAGGAGGTGCATTGTGGTTCACCCTGGTTTGGGGCGGACCCAGGTTATAAAAGGGGCTGGAGCCAACAAGGAGGTGCGCAGTCTTCTATTATGCTCCGAAAGAGCACACCTCCATGTGTTGAACCCATTGCGGCTTTAGGCCAGAGGTAGGCAGGGATAGGGTGGTGGATGCAGGCCACCACCACAGTTGGTAACGCAGAACGGTTAAGACCAGCTCCTGTCCTAACAGTCCTGCTTGTGCAGCCCAGTGGCATTAACAGGCCTGCTGCTGCTGATGCGCCTGCTGTCCACAGGTGTGGCCCCTACGCACACGGTCAGCGTACTCAATGGCCCCTGTGTTGTTAACAGGGAGTTCCTGGGCTGGGTGGGCATGTGGACCCTGTGACGCTAACAGGGCTCACAGTCTCCAGATCCGAATGGCGTCTAACTCGGTTCAGGCTACTATTAGTTTCATAGCCACACAGCTCTGTATCCTCCACCAAACCTTCAAGTTGCCAACCTCTCCTTTTCCAACTGGGAGCACGGTGGACACTGACTGCTGAAGGTGATATATACCTTTCTCTTTCTTTTCTTATTAATTTTTGTTATATAGCGGTCACAGATTATATACCACTTTATCCAAATCTGCCAGTCCCACTGTAACAGATGTTGTTTCTTCAGCAAATGTTACAGTTGTTTAACCACCAAATCCACGGACCAAAATTTTTTTCCCCTTTCCAACACACCTGTTCCCCTTTCCAACAGCATCTGTCCTTTTTCAACTCATTTTGGGATATGACCAAAAGTGCAACTGTGCAGGGACACCGTACTCAACGCCATCTCAGCACAGCAGCCATCCCTCGGTCCCTCCGATGTGGACAAGTAAAAGACCATTTCCTCCTATCCATGACAAAGTGTTGAGATTCACTCTGTGCAGCACTGGTGTTTAGTGGAAAAGTAGATCTAAGATTGCGTACCACATTCTGCAGATACTCCTGTATACGTGCGTCTATTTCTATGGCAGGAATTAGTTCGCCAAATTTTGTCTTGTACCGGGGATCTAACAGTGTGGCAACCCAGTATTCAGGATTACTTCAAATTCATACAATCCGAGGGTCATGTAGGTAGTGCAGCAAGAAGGCGCTCATGTGTCTTGTGCATCCAGGAGGACCAAGTCCTTGGTGTGTTGGTGGCAGAGAGGTGAGAATCGTGCATCCTTCCTCTGCCCTCTACCCACAACCTCGCACAACCGAAATGTGAGCAAGCTCTCACTCATCTGCTGAGTCTTCCATGCCCATCGCCAGTTCGTCCTCCATTTCTTCATGGGCTCCTGCACTTTCATCAACACTTTTTGCTGATACTATGCGCCCTTGTTAATCCCTCTCCCTCACCATGACTGCCGCATAGGTGCCGCTGACCATCTGGACCTCGTAGATCTTGTTATCCCTTCCGCATATGACTCCTCCTGTACTTCCTCCCCTTCCTCTTGTCCCAACACCTGACTCCGAATAATAATTACAGTGTGCTCCATCATGTAGATGACCAGAATTGTCACGCTGAGAATGACATTGCCAGTGCTAAACATCTTCGTCGACATTTCAAAACTGTGTAGCAGGGTGCATAGGTCCTTGATCTGACACCACTCCAGCAGCGTGATCTGCACCACCTCTGGATCAACTTATCCCAGGCTATATGTCTTACCGTATTTCAGCAGGGCTCTGCAGTGCTGCCACACACGCTGCAACATGTGCAGATTCCAATTCCTGCGTGTCGGAACATCGCATTTCCGGCGTTTAACTGCCAGACCCTAAGACTTCCGGAGTGATGAAAGTTGTTGAGCTGCTGTGTGCGCACGATGGAAGTGAGCACATAGCGAGCGTGCCCGCTGCACAAGGCCATGTAGGCCGTGATGGTGTTTTAAAAATTGCTGGAGAATTCGGATCAACACGTGAGCCATAAAAGGCACGTGTGTCACATTGCCCTGAGGATGGCCCGCAGCCAGGTTTGCATCATTGCCGCACACGGCTGTTAAGTCACCAACGGAGTCCGCTCCGTCAATTTGTACTCCGGTCGCCAGGTGACAACGTGTTCCTTTCATGAATAGTGCTGATGATGGGAGAGTAGTCGATGCCAGCGGCGCAGGTGGACGCAGGTTATGCTCACCCACTGGGCTGCATTACCTTGACAGATGCAGAATCTCTGGCTGAATGTAGCTGGTGGGTATCTCACAGATGAAATACCATCATTCAGCTACAACCAATGGGAAGACACCACACCCTTTTTTATGCCCATCCTGTCTGCAGACCACTGCCAGACATAGCTATGAACCTCTGGTTAATTTTACCCCCAGTTCAGTTTTATGATTTTGTGTGCTTGTTACCTGACTACTTTTCCTGCTTGCTGTTTATGTACCTTGTTGGCCGATACGCATTTCACCTCTGCTTGTTTTCTGATTAAGTCCTGGCCGTCCCATTCTGTTCCTGTTCCTCAATTAATGTTTTGACCCTGCATGACTACTATTCTCTGTAATAGCGGTGTGACTCACATTTCCCATACATTTCAAAGTAAAACTTTGACCGCCTGATGGCATTGAGCTCTGCTGCCAGCATAGTAAGGAGGTGTGTGGTAGTCCTTGTGCGCAGTTGCAAGGAAGGGTGGCCTGACCACACAGGGTTTGCGCAAAGGTAGAGGACCCACACGAGGTTGAAGAGGCAGAAGCAGTGTATTAACTTCTACATACAGAACAAGGATTGAAACAACTCGTGGGGACGGCAAGACTTGTACAGCAGACCCTTCTCCATCTCTCACCATAGTTTGCCAGTGCCCAGTCAGTGACATGTAATGACCCTGTCTATGCTTACTGGTCCAAGTATCTGTGTTGAAATGCACCCTGTCGCACACAGATTTTCTCAAGGAAGTGGTGATGTTGTGTGCGACATGCCGGTGTAGCGCGGGCATGCTTTTCTTGGAGAAGCAGTGGTGATTGGGCATCTGGTACTGGGGCACAGCGACAGACATAAGGTCTGTAAAATCCTGTGTGTCCACTACGCGTAAAGGCAGCATTTCGGTAGCCAACAGCTTACAGAGGGATAGAGTCAACCACTTAGCTTTGTCATGGGTCGCAGTAAGTGGCCTTTTATTTGACCACATCTGAGGGACAGAGATCTGGCTGCTGTCTGTAGACGGTGTTGAGTAGGGTGTCCCTGGAAAAATGCAGGTTTGTGAGAAAAGTGCAGGCGGAGACATGATGTTGGCTTCATCTTGCCTTCAGATCTGTTCATCTTGTATCATTTTTAAAAAACACAGCAAGCAAGGGTTACTCCAAGCGGAGTCTCCCTTTTTTTCCAAAAATTGGGCCCCACACAGACACCTTATCAGTGGCAGCACTTGTGCCCTAGTTGCAAACAGGATGTTTTGATTTGCATCAAGCACATTCCAAATCCACAAGCATTTACTCTCCCCATGATGACACAGGGGTAGTAAATTCCTTCTGGATCCATGACTTGTTCATTTTGATGAACGTCAGTCTGTCCACATTGTCACTGGACAGACGCGTGCGCTTATCTGTCAGCACACACCCAGCAGCACTGAAGACACGTTCAGAGACAACGCTGGCAGCTGGACACGACAAAATCTTCGAGGCGTAACTGGAGAGCTCTTGACATTTTTCTAGATTTGAAGCACAAAAGGAGCAAGGCTCCATTTGCAAAGTCATTGCATCGATGTTCATTTGGAGATACTCCTGTATCATCCTCTCCATCCGTTGACTATGTGTCAGACTTGTTGTCTCTGGTGGCCTTGCAAAGGAGGGTCTAAAAAAATTATGAAAAGATTCCATAAAATTGCTGTTACCAGCACCAGATACGGTCCTACTGGTACGGGTAGACTGTTGAAGATGACGAGGCCGTCCCATGTTTGTCAAGTTACAACTGGGAGAATCACTCCCTTCACCTGCACGGTTGTTTGGTGGAAAAGCCGAGCTAAGATCGAGTAACAGCTTCTGCTGATACTCCTGCATACGTGCGTCCCTTTCTATGGGTGGAATTATGTCTCAAAATTTGGACTTGTCCCGGGGATCTAATAGTGTGGCAAGCCAGTAGTCATCATCACTTCTAATTTTGACAATACGAGGGTCATGTTGGAGGTAGTGCAACAAGAAGGCACTCATGTGTCTTGCGCAGCCATGCGCACCAAGTCCACGCTGTGTTTGTGGCATAGAGGTGCTAACCGTTCTTTCTTCCTCTGTCATCTCCCCCCAACCTCTTTCAACTGAAATTTGACCAAGGTCCCCCTCATCTGCTGAGTCTTCCATGTCCATGGACAGTTCGTCCTCCATATCTTCATGTCCTCCTGCACCTTCCTCAACATCTCACCTGCTACCATGCGCCCTTGTTGATCCCTGTCCCCCATGGTCCCATGCCTGCCGCGTTGGTGATGATGAACGTCTGGACCTTGGTGATGTTGTTGTGTCTTGCGCATATGAATCCTCCTGTAGTTCCTCCCCTTCCTGTTGTCCCACCCCCTGACTACGAATAGTGTTTAGCGTGTGCTCCAGCATGTAAATGACTGTAATCGTCATGCTGATAATGGCATTGTCAGCGCTAAACATATTCGTCGCCATGTCGAAACTGTGCAGAAGGGTGCATAGGTCCTTGATCTGAGATCACTCCATCAGGGTGATCTGCCCCACTTCTGCATCTCGTTGGCCCAGGCTATACATCATGACGTATTGCACCAGGGCTCGCCGGTGCTGCCACAGTCGCTGTAACATGTGGAGAGTTGAATTCCAGCGTGTCGCCACATCGCATTTCAGGCGATGAACCGGCAGGCCGAAAGACTTCTGGAGCGATGCAAGTCGCTCAGGTGCGGCGGTTGAACGGCGGAAGTGAGCACTGCAGACAGTTTCCGTGCCCTGGTCAGAAGGCCATCTAGGCCGGGATAGTGTGTTAAAAATTGCTGGACAACAAGGTTAAACACGTGAGCCATACAAGGCACGTGTGTCACCTTGCCCAGGCGAAGGGCCGCACCCAGGTTTGCAGCATTGTCGCACACGGCCTTACCAGGCTGCAGGTTGAGTGGAGACAACCATTTATCAAAATCAGTCTCCAGAGCTGCCCACAACTCAGTCGCTGTGTGACTCCTATTTCAAAGACATGTCAAGCTAAAGACCGCCTGATGCCGTTGCGCTCTGCTACCAGCATAGTAATGAGGGGTGCGTGATTCCTTCTGCGCAGTGAGAACGCTGGTGGCCTGACCAGGCAGGCTTGGGGCGGAGGTGGAGGACCCAGATGAGGTGGAGGATGCAGAAGCAGTGGCGGAACTTGGACAGACAGAGGATTGACACACAAGTCGTGGGGACGGCAAGACTTGTGCAGCAGACCCTTCACCATCTATCACCATAGTTACCCAGTGGCCAGTCAGCGACATGTAACGTCCCTGTCCATGCTTACTGGTCCAAGTATCGGTGGTGAAATGCACCCGTTCACACACAGAGTTTCTCAAGGAAGCGGTGATGTTGTGTGCGACATGCTGGTGTAGCGCGGGCACACCTTTCTTAGAGAAGTAGTGGCGACTAGGCATCTGGTACTGGGGCACAGCGACAGACATAAGGTCTCTAAAATCCTGTGTGTCCACTAGGCGGAAAGGCAGCATTTCTGTAGTCAACAGCTTACAGAGGGATAGAGTCAACCTCTTCGCTTTGTCATGGGTCGCAGGAAGTGGCCTTTTATTTGACCACATCTGAGGGACAGAGATCTGGCTGCTGTGTGTAGACGGTGTTGAGTCGGGTGTCCCTGGAAAAATGCAGCTTTGTGAGGAAAGTGCAGGCGGAGACATGATGTTGCCTTCATCCAAAGTTGGTGCTATCGATGTCTGAGAGAGCTGTACACACTCACTTGTTTCCCCTTCCAAACCAACTGACGACCTACCAAGCAAACTGCCTGTTGCGGTTACAGTGGTGGAAGTTGTGGGTGGAAAAACAGGTGTGACAGCTGTCCCCACAGTCCTAGAAGATGACGAGCGCGCGGATGCACTGGAAGGGGCAGGCGGTGGATGGTTCGCTCCGCTAGGCCGCATTGCAGCACGGTGAGCTTCCCATCGGGCCATATGATATTTATTCATGTGACGATTCATGGAAGAAGTTGTCAAACTGCTGAGGTTTTGACCTCTACTAAGAGAACCATGACAAATTTTACAGATCACATAATTTGGGCGATCTTTTTCTATGTCAAAAAAGGACCTGGCTAGGCAAGGCTTAGAGGCCATGCGACCTGTTGATCCACCCCGAATAATGCTCAGAGGCAGAGTGGTGGCTGAGGATGCAGTTGTAGACGTGCTACCAGTGCTCCGACTGTGTCCAGGAAGGCGCCAGGTTACTTCGACGTCGGTTGCATCCTCCTCCACCGCCTCTGTTGACCTCCTCGAGTGTCTGACTGTGGGTTGACAGTAGGTGTGATCTAGAACTTAATCATCAATTGTTGTGTTTGCACTCCCCTACCCCTCAGACCGAGTTTCTTCTTGCCCTGACCGAATATTTAAGTTGTCATCCCAATCGGGTATCTGCGTCTCATCTTCATCAGTATGTTCCTCATTGCCTATAACCACAGTTGTTGGAAAGGCAGCATTTTGGTAGCCAACAGTTTGCATATGATGAAAGTCAACCTCCAAGCCATTTCATGCCCTTCTAAAAGCATGTAAAACACAGCGAGGGGACTCCAACCACAGTCTCCCTCGTTGCCACTAACTGGGCCACACACACCCCACTTGACTGGCATCGGTTGAGCCCCCTTTTGAAAAAGAAAAAGATGCTTTGCATGAAGCACTCTCAAAAATACGCGTGCCTTTCCCGTCCCCTGGCTGACCCAGGGGAAGAAAAGTCCTCTGAGAGCCATGACTTGTTCATCTTGGTTCTTTTAGAGACACAGCGAGGGGACTCCAACCACAGTCTCCCTCGTTGCCACTAACTGGGCCACACACACCCCACTTGACTGGCATCGGTTGAGCCCCCTTTTGAAAAAGAAAAAGATGCTTTGCATGAAGCACTCTCAAAAATACGCGTGCCTTTCCCGTCCCCTGGCTGACCCAGGGGAAGAAAAGTCCTCTGAGAGCCATGACTTGTTCATCTTGGTTCTTTTAGAGACACAGCGAGGGGACTCCAACCACAGTCTCCCTCGTTGCCACTAACTGGGCCACACACACCCCACTTGACTGGCATCGGTTGAGCCCTCTTTTGAAAAAGAAAAAGATGCTTTGCATGAAGCACTCTCAAAAATACGCGTGCCTTTCCCGTCCCCTGGCTGACCCAGGGGAAGAAAAGTCCTCTGAGAGCCATGACTTGTTCATCTTGGTTCTTTTAGAGACACAGCGAGGGGACTCCAACCACAGTCTCCCTCGTTGCCACTAACTGGGCCACACACACCCCACTTGACTGGCATCGGTTGACCCCCCCTTTTGACAAAGAAAAAGATGCTTTGCATGAAGCACTCTCAAAAATACGCGTGCCTTTCCCGTCCCCTGGCTGACCCAGGGGAAGAAAAGTCCTCTGAGAGCCATGACTTGTTCATCTTGGTTCTTTTAGAGACACAGCGAGGGGACTCCAACCACAGTCTCCCTCGTTGCCACTAACTGGGCCACACACACCCCACTTGACTGGCATCGGTTGAGCCCCCTTTTGAAAAAGAAAAAGATGCTTTGCATGAAGCACTCTCAAAAATACGCGTGCCTTTCCCGTCCCCTGGCTGACCCAGGGGAAGAAAAGTCCTCTGAGAGCCATGACTTGTTCATCTTGGTTCTTTTAGAGACACAGCGAGGGGACTCCAACCACAGTCTCCCTCGTTGCCACTAACTGGGCCACACACACCCCACTTGACTGGCATCGGTTGACCCCCCCTTTTGACAAAGAAAAAGATGCTTTGCATGAAGCACTCTCAAAAATACGCGTGCCTTTCCCGTCCCCTGGCTGACCCAGGGGAAGAAAAGTCCTCTGAGAGCCATGACTTGTTCATCTTGGTTCTTTTAGAGACACAGCGAGGGGACTCCAACCACAGTCTCCCTCGTTGCCACTAACTGGGCCACACACACCCCACTTGACTGGCATCGGTTGACCCCCCCTTTTGACAAAGAAAAAGATGCTTTGCATGAAGCACTCTCAAAAATACGCGTGCCTTTCCCGTCCCCTGGCTGACCCAGGGGAAGAAAAGTCCTCTGAGAGCCATGACTTGTTCATCTTGGTTCTTTTAGAGACACAGCGAGGGGACTCCAACCACAGTCTCCCTCGTTGCCACTAACTGGGCCACACACACCCCACTTGACTGGCATCGGTTGAGCCCCCTTTTGAAAAAGAAAAAGATGCTTTGCATGAAGCACTCTCAAAAATACGCGTGCCTTTCCCGTCCCCTGGCTGACCCAGGGGAAGAAAAGTCCTCTGAGAGCCATGACTTGTTCATCTTGGTTCTTTTAGAGACACAGCGAGGGGACTCCAACCACAGTCTCCCTCGTTGCCACTAACTGGGCCACACACACCCCACTTGACTGGCATCGGTTGAGCCCCCTTTTGAAAAAGAAAAAGATGCTTTGCATGAAGCACTCTCAAAAATACGCGTGCCTTTCCCGTCCCCTGGCTGACCCAGGGGAAGAAAAGTCCTCTGAGAGCCATGACTTGTTCATCTTGGTTCTTTTAGAGACACAGCGAGGGGACTCCAACCACAGTCTCCCTCGTTGCCACTAACTGGGCCACACACACCCCACTTGACTGGCATCGGTTGAGCCCCCCTTTTGACAAAGAAAAAGATGCTTTGCATGAAGCACTCTCAAAAATACGCGTGCCTTTCGCCTCCCCTGGCTGACCCAGGGGAAGAAAAGTCCTCTGAGAGCCAGGTCCACATTGTCAGTGGACAGACACGTGTGCTTATCTGCCAGCAGACCCCCAGCAGCACTGAAGACAGGTTCCGAGAGAACGCTGGCTGCAGGACACGACAAGATCCTCAAGGCGTACGTGGCGAGCTCAGGCAATTTATCCAGATTGGAAGCCTAAAATGAGCAGGGCTCAAGTTGCACAATAATGGAATCGATGTTTCTTTGCATATACTCATATATCTGTGTGTCTCCCTCTTTTTCCTTGTCCAGCTGTTTTGTTTTCACATGAGTATATGTCCTTGTCACTTTCCCATGTGTTTGTGTTATGTTGTGAGTTGTTTGTCACCTTTTGGACACCTTTCAGGGTGTTTTCTAGTTGTTTTACTGTGTTTGTGATTGCCTGCCATTGTTTCCTATGGGCTCGAGTTCGGTTCGTCGAACGTTCGACGAGCCGAACTCGAGCCAGACCCCCCGTTCGGCGAACCGCCTCGAGCCGAACCGGGACCGGTTCGCTCATCTCTAGTCATATGCCTAATTTGATTTTCATCTCCATCAGGATATAATTATTGTTACATATACAGTATATATTGATATGATCATATCCCTGATTCCCTGATGGAGACCTAGGTATGTAAAAACATTAAGTGGATATTTTGCCCTGGGTCATATAATATTAAACCAGAAAAATTACCTGAAGCTGTATTAAAATATAACCTTTATTGGTAAGTATAAAAAAATAGACTATGGACCCAAAAAATAAAGATTACCGTGGCGTTGGTTTTGGGCTTTTTTGCATTGATCAATACAATGGCTAAACATCTCTTATATTCCTATTATTGATAGCAGTTATGCATATTCCTTTTTTCATGTTTTTTCACTTTTTCAGATAGTTCATTGTATTGTTCGGTCTAGTATTCCCATAGCAGTTTTGCTTTTCACCATTCCTATATACATTGTGACTTGTGTGCAACTCTTTATCCTATTGTATAGTTATGTATAGAGTCTTGCACCATGTTCTCACCATTGATAAAGATAGAAAATTGAGACAATACAAATAGGGATGAGCGAGTATACTCATTACTACTTACTCGGTACTTGCCGAGTAATACGGTATTCGGGCAACTCGTTACTCCGCGAGTATCCTTGTAATTACTCGTTAGGAGTAGCGAGTCCAATGTAAGTCAATAGGAAATGTGAGTAATTGTCTGCTGGACCCTACAAAGCAGCCTGGGGGCTGAGTAAAAGGCTGAAATGGATGAATGATTGTTTAAAAGCCAGGAGGTAAAAAGCTTTCAGCTTTTTTAAACAATCAGCTGGTGCATGCCCCCACCCGGGTCCTTCGCTCCCTGGTGCTGCGCTCTCCGCTGCCCTGTGCTTGTGCAGTCAGGTCCTTATTCACTACAGTCAATAAGGACCTGACTGGACCAAAACGCAATACATAGCACAACGCTAGTTGATTTTAACCATGAATTTTTTAATTGGACCCTAATAAATATGGATTTTTAAAGAAACAGAAATTCTCCTATGAATCCTTATAGAAACAAAGAGTCCAGCGCTCCAAGAATCACAGGAGACCACCAGGTAAGAACTCCAGTTAGATTTCATATAAGTTATGAGTACAGCATGTTGTCAGACATATACTCCATAGGAAGACAGTGGTTTGCTGTGATTCATGGAGCGCTAGATTCTTTGTTTCCGTGGTTTGTTCTGGATGCCCAGTTCCTGTCGTCCTGGCTACTGGAGGATCGATTTACGGTCTGGTGGGTGAGCTGAAAACCATTGTGCTGTTATGAATCCTTACGGACGTAGCTGCTGGACAATCCTAACTCTTTGAATGTTTCTACAGCCTCCTAGTCCATGCACAATCAGTGGATCTTTGCACAGCTGTACATACACTGCCATGAAGAGCAGGGAGCACAGCACCATACACAGTGCCGTGTGCCCCAGCTCTCTTGCCCACGGGACGGCTGCTGTCATGAGCGAGTCACTGCTGAAAGAGCACGGTGAGCTGCGCTAGCACTTTTTCCAGCCGGCTATGTGCAGAGTTAAAAAATGATATTTGTTGTATGTTTTGCATGAATTAACTGCTTATTTGCTGAAAAAAAAATGCATAGCACTCTGCAGTATTTTGTATTTCATGCACAGGTTAAGCAAACAGCTTGGGGCTGCCACCCCCTGGTGCCTGGCTTCACCTTTGCTGGAAAGCAACAATTCAATGGAGCCCTTTTTTAAAATTATTTTAAGAAATAATTAAAAAAATATTGACATGGGAGCCCCTGTATTTTTATATGCTATCTAGGTAAAGTCAGACAGCTGGGAGTTGGGATTGTCAGTGTGATGGGGCTCATGCTATTTGGGCACCCCACGCTGACTATTGCAGCCCCCAGCTGCCTCAGATGTGGCATGTCCTTGAGATATGTCACATCTGGCGCTTACCTAGCTCGTCCAGCTGCCCTGGTGCATTGGCAAACTGGGTAATAATGGATTAATGTCACCGGAATTTTACCAGGTGACATTAAGCCCTGAATTAATAAAACTAAGCTTCGCTTGAAACAGACTTTATTAATTCATTTCTAGTAAAGTAAAATAACACACACTTAAAACACCTTTATTCAAAATGAAACACAGACAACAAACTTTTATTGTAAATAAAATCAGACAAACCCTCATTTACCATTTTATTAAATCCCCAAAATCACTCCAAAGTAGTCCAATACAAGGTCCCACGCAGTCATCAGCTCAGCTCCATGTTAGTGACGGTAGTAAGGTTTAATCCTCTCTCTACCGCCGCTAACAACAGAAAGACTGGACACCTGTCATTAACCCCTTCAATTACCCCGGTTGCCATTGCACCAGGGCAATCGGGATGAACCAGGATAAATGCCAGATATGGGGCATCTAATGAATACACCAAATCTGGGGCGGCTGACAATTGCTATTCTTACCCTGGAGGGCAGTAACTATGTGCCCCTCAGGGGTATAATACAAACCCCCAGCTGTCTGTTTTATCTTGGCTGACTATCAAAATTGAGGGGGACCCTATGTCATTTTTTTAATTTATTTATTTACACACTCGGCTGTCACATGGAGTGGGCGGGGCGATGCAGTGCATATTACATGCAGTGCATATTATACTAGGCGTAATGAGCAGCTCCGAAAGTAAAGGAACAGCACTGCTGACAGCATCGGGGAGCCAGGTAAGAGTTCACTGACGGCTTTCACGTCCGATGCTTCCCTCCCCACTGTCTAGCTCCCCACCTGGTGCTTCTCTATCCGCTGCCCGGTGCTTCACTACCCCGTCCTGCTGCACGAACTGTCCTGTAATCATGGCATGACTCGTGTATAAAGGGTTCTGTTTGGCAGGCATGCTGACTTTAACTATAGGAGGGACCTCACTTTCTCATCTATGTGGGGGGAAAAATGTGTAGAGGCAGATATGGTCTGAAATTTGTTCTGACCGTATATTTGTTCACTGTCATTTTATTACTTCTGATATTACTTGCATATCATGTTGACACTTTTGGGTTACAAATACATGTGTCTTTGTGGAAATCTGCTATGTTAACCATGTTATGTGGTATGCATTTCGTCTTACTGTTATGCTCTACCCCCTTCTGATGTACTTTTATCCTCCTGCCTCTGCTTCCATTTGAGAGATAGGGTCAGTGAGACCAAGCCTTCGAGGAATGGGGGCACCACTTCTCTTGTATAGGGGGTTTTCACTCCGTGGTTAGGAAGGTGACAGTTGTTTGAGGGTTAACTTAGGCCCTTATCATCTCCTTATTACTGGTGACAAGGCTTACATTTTGCGTGTTTCCTACTATGTGTTGTATTGTCTGAATTTTTTTTTTTTGTCTTAAGGGTATTAGTTTTTGTCATCCCTTATTTTCTTATAATTAAGTTACTAGTAAAGGTTATATTTTAATACAGCTTGTTATTTTTCTCACTTAAGACATATGTATGTTCACATTTTTCCATGCTTATATTCACACAGGTTTTCACTGAGTTCACAAACCTGCATCTCCTAGCAGAAAACAGTAGTTTATTTTGCCAAGAGATGCAGATTTGGTGCTGAAAATTCAACACCATATTCCTGCACCCAATCTACACCTCCTGGCAAAAAAACCCACGCATCAGTACCCCATGCAGTATGATGCGGTAGTGATGCAATTTTTGGCAGGGGGTGTAGATTGGGTGCAGGAATAGGATGTAAAAATATAATCACCAAATTTGCATCTGTTTGCTTAAAAATGCAAAAATACGGTCTTGACGCCATTTTGGTTTTTTTTGTTTTTTTTTTACCAGGAGGTGCAAATTTGGTGCTGAGATCGTATGCAGGCATTACAGACCGCAATTTGCATGTCTCTGTAGAAAACCGCACTGAAACAGCATCAAAACCGTTTTTTTTGCATTTCATCAATGCTGTTATGCCAAAATTCTAGTGTAAAACGTTGCAAAATTTTTGTGCAATACAAGTCAGCCAAGCATTGACGGAATAGAGAACTCTGTTTAGCCTGAGAAGTATATAATTATATTGTTTTTCTGGTGGTTGTATATATATGCCTGCCTTTGGATGGTGAATACATATAAATTCATTTCTTCTCTAACCTTTTGGGAATTTTTCCTAAAGATGGTGAGAACATTTGTCTTCTACCCACCTGTATGTCTGTTCAATCAGGACTCCTTCTGCCTCCTCCCTTTTTCTTCCCTCCTCCTCTTCCTCCTTTCTGTCTTTCATTCATTCAGTCTATTTTAAGAGCTATGTGGCATAACTTGGGTTTACTTATGATTAAGGACTCTGTATGTTTTTAAAAATGAAGTCCGAAGCGCGTTAAGTTCCCATTTTGTCTTCTCAATACCTCGGTCTTCACATAATTACTATTTTTAACTATTTAAAATAAAGTTTTGATGTGTTTACCTAATAAGAAAAATTGTGCTGGATCCTTCATCTATTTTTCTTGGCGTATTTAATTAGAAGAACCTAGCTGCTACTTACCCTTTTAATTCCTATGAAAGCAACAAGGGTTTACTTAACTATTAAAGGATTTGTCTGACCTGTAAACACATTTTTGTTTAACTTGTCTGTGCTGTATTGCAGTTAAAACACCTCTATAAATTGTTTTCGGTTTCTACCTTTCTTTCATAAAGAATTTAATTTTATTGCCTCCCATCCAGGTTGTTTACATGCCCTTCTTCCTGGTTAATCAGACACTGGTGCTTTTTTCCAACTACACCAATGATGAATTTCACTGCCCTGACAACCAGTGCTAGCATTTCCTTGCCTAAGTTTCCAGCATGAACCTCAGTCCACCCACTAAAACTTTTTTTGGGGCATACTCACAAATGATTTGTAATACAACAGCTGCAGTGATAGGAGGAAATAAAATGCAATAATATGGATACAATAAAAAAGGGGGAATGCACATAGCTATTAGTACAATAGTATGTGAAGATGAATAGATGCTCAGTACAAGCTGTTATATGCTATATGTCACATAAGAATATCACCATATATTAAATATGTATTAAGATCAATGTTAAGTAGTGAGGTAGAATTAATGATACTATAAGGTACCGCATCAATCATAAAGGTAAATAATGCATAGAAAATGACAGTGCAATCATGTAGTAAATGCAGCCACATGGTAATCAAATAGTGTTATATACAGAACAATATCTGCTGGTAAATGCAATCACATAGTAATCAAACATCACGTAATGTTATAAACAGAACAATACTGGATAGTGAGAGGAGTCAGTAGTGTGTAGGGAGAGCACCACATGCTACTGACTTCTCTCTAACTGGTATTGTTCTGTATTTAACACCAGGTGATGGTTGATTAATATGTGATTGCATTTACCAGCAGATATTGTTCAATATTTAAAACTATGTGATTAGTTATGCAGATTTTTGTCATGTCACTACAATGCTACCATTTCTGTTATTGTGGCACAAGAAGGGGGGAAGAAGAAGCTTCAACATCAAAATAAGAAGATATATATATATACATTATATATATATATATATATATATATATATATATATATATATATATATATATATATATATAAAATGAAAAGTGGACAGTGAAAGATTGGAAATGGGCACTTTGGAGTGATGATATGAAAGTCAATAGACTAGGCTCTGATGTGTGCTGGAAATGTGATGAGATGTGGGTCTGGAAATACAGTATGTGAGTATACTACAAGATGAGTTACTTCATACACTAGAGTACTATGGGTATGAAAAGGATGACAAAGTGTTCCAGCAGGACAATTATCTAAAGCATACTTCAACTTTGGCCAATAGATAGTTCAATAAAAATGAAGTAAAGATGCTGAATTATCCCCCAAAATTCCCAGACCTCAACGCAATGGAACACTAGTGAGTAGAGTTAAAGAAAAAGCTATACACATACCCAAATGAGTGAACCACTATGCACCAACATTGGAATCAAATTTCTGATTGAGAGCATGCCCAGAAGGATTAAGGCAGTATTAAAAGCCAAAGATGAATTCACAAAATACCAACAAAATAACAAAATTAACATTTAGAATTTTAAAAGCAAAATAGTAACAATGCATTGACTTGACAAGAATATGCATAACTAAATATAAGCTAAACAGTTGCAAGCCTAATTTATGTAGAAAACAGCCTAGATTGTCTTTAAATTGAAGGCAGTCCCACTCTTAAAGCTGTAGTGGATGGTGGGATATGGAGTGTGGAAGTAAAAAATTCAAAACATTGTTACGATTATGCTTCTCAATATATATATATATATATATATATATATATATATATATATATATATATATATAGTAGAAGAGTGACAATCAATTTTGGCACTACTCATACACCTAAAGGTTCAGTGAAGTAAAAACACTCAAAATGGCTGGAATTAGGGTGCTGTACTGTGTGAAGTCGTGGTAATATCCATAAAAAAAAAATAAGAAAAACATTAGTGACTCTCTTCATCCATAAAGTCCTAGTATTTATATAAAAATGTTAAAACATGCAGGAGGAAGCAGGGCGTATACGAACAATATAACTAATCATATGCTAAATAGTTGCAAGCCAAATGTATGTATGAGACAGCCAAGATAATTGTCTATAGATTGAAGTAGTTCAAAGCTGTAGTGGATGGTGAGATATGGAACTTTAAAGTAAAAAAATCAAAACATTGTGTTACGAGGGGGACCCGGGGAAGCGTGCCAAGATGGGAAATGGACAGCTTCCGCCGGTCAAGGTCCACTGTGCGGTGTAAGGGACCGATGCTATGGTCAGGAAAGAGTGAGCGGGTTGCTGCTAGTGATCGTCTGGAACGTCACAGACGATCTATGTACACCGGTCCGCCCTAACCCGTGAGGGTTGTATGGCTCGGGGCTTCTCGTACGGTGTACCTGTTGCACGGGGACGCACAGAGGTGCCTACACACGTGTGCCAGCGGGAGTCACAGGAATATGGCACGGGGGTAGCACAGAGGTGTCCACGCACGTGTGCTTCAGAAACCAAGTGAGTCCGACAGAGACTCGAGGAGCTCACCTGGGACAGGAACACAGCCTGCTAAACGGGATACTGCCGGAGCAGCAAGGCAGGGGCAAGACCTGCAAACTAGGTGCTGCCTGAGCAGCAAGGGCAAAGCCCACAAAAGACAATAATGCCTAAGCAGTGGCGTGGCAGCACGCTGCCAGACATCCAAACATAGAAGGATGGTCGCGCACCGCCATGATGGCAGGGGGAGCTTTTAAGGAGGTGTAGCTCCACCCAAGGGCGGCCGCGTGACGGGCGTGACCCAATCAGGGTTCGTGACGTCCTGGCCCAGCCAGTCAGGATTCAGCACATCACCAGCCTCGTCATGGGGCCGTGTGATATCAGTGAGCAAATCAGAAGACGTCACGTGGAGCACATGCTCATCTTCCTGCCTCTGGGTCATAAAGGCGGGATCCCCGGTTTCACAATGTGCAGAGACATGGGAAGTCTTGCTGCTTCCCTGAGCATCTATTCTTTGCACACTGCGAAACCTCCCAGAGCCTCCGTGATGCTGAGCAGGAGAGCTCGTGGCAGGCAAGGGATGGCAGACCACTCCATTCCTTGCAAGGGGAGAACCACTAGGTGTCACCCTTCTGCTGTGTCTCTGAGAAGGCAACTCCTGCAGACTGCGCAGTCTCCCAGACCTTTGGTGCTGCTGAGCAGGAGGGCTCGTGGCCGACAAGGAATGGGGGACCACCTCATTCCTTGCAATAAGAGAGCCACGACGCGTAACATTACCCCCCCGTCTAGGGCCCCCCCCTCGCCTGCGCCTGAAGGCCGCCACCAAACCTGGGGCGTGGACATGCTCCTCCAATTCCCAGGACCTATGCTCCGGGCCACGACCGACCCACTCCACGAGGAAGTACCTCTTGCCCTGTACAATTTTTGTTCTTACTAGCTTCGCTACTTCAGGGTCGTCGGACGAGAAGCCAACCTGGGACAGCAGAGACCCCGAGGTTTTAGGTCGTACGGGTTTCAGGAGAGATACATGAAAAGTATTAGAAATAGCCCAGTGCGGAGGAAGCTGGAGTCGATATGTTACCGGGGTTACCTGCTCTATTACTGTAAACGGGCCAAGGTACCTAGGAGCAAATTCGGCTGTCTGTACCGAAAGGTTAATATGTTTAGAAGACAGCCACACTAGGTCTCCAGGTGCGAAAGATGGCACAGGATGTGGAAGACCCGCAGGCCTCCGCCTGAACGGTTTATTATACGCACACGACGTACGGACTCCCATATTCTTCTGTACATCCTGAGCTACCGCCGGCCCCCAATAATGCCTGACCCCTAGGTCTCTGGTCCTGTCGACCCCAAAGTGGACCCCAACTTTGGAGGCATGATCCCATGACAGCACACCGTTCCGTGAGTCAGAGGAAGTGAGGGTCTTACCAGGTGGCACCTGGTCTTGGGAAGTGGAAATGACCCTCCGCACGCTGATTGAAGGTGAAACAAGACACTGACTTTCTTCCGAAGGTTTCAAACATTGGGTAGCTACATGTCCCCCCTGCCCACAGGCAAAGCAATCGGCCGACGGCAGAGAACCTGTGGTAGAGGAGACCACTTTGGAGACTTCCATTGGCTCCACAGAGTCATCAACAGAGCTGGCTGGGAGACCGGTCTGGTGGGGAAGGGGAGTCAGAGGCTCTGTAGACCAGGTAAACGTGGGTGCCGAAGAGACCTCGAGCCTCCGCTCCGCGTGGCGGATGTCTATGCGAGAGGAAAGCCGAATCAAGGACTCTAAGGTGGTCGGCGCGTCACGCGTGGCCAGCGCGTCTTTGACGAACCCTGCCAGACCCTCTTAGAACACAGGGACCAGGACTTTATCTGGCCAGTCCAGCTCTGTGGCGAGTGTCCTGAATTGTACTGCAAAGTCCCCGACTGAAGTGGACCTTTGCCGAAGGCGTAGGAGCCGCAGCGCGGAGTCGTGGGTGACTTGAGGCCCGAGGAACACCTTTCTCATGGCCTCAAGATAAACTGGAAGGTGATTCACCACCCGATCTCCACGCTCCCACAATGGCGTGGACCATTTTAGCGCTTTCCCTGTGAGCAGGGACTGAACGAAGGCTACCTTCGCCTTCTCAGAAGCGTAATCAGTCGCGGACAACTCCAAGTTGGTGGTAACCTGGTTTATGAAACCACGGCACTCAGAGCTGTCCCCGCTGAAGCGCTCTGGGAGCGCAAGGTGAGGCGACCTTCCACACAATTCCACAGCCTGAGTAGCCGCCTGGGTAGCGACTGTTGCTAGAGCAGCCTTATCGGGGGAAGACCGCTCCACTGCTGCCAATCGTGACTCCAACTGCTTCACATAACGCAGCAACTGCTGCTGCTCTTCCGCCATAGCCAGACCTTTGGTGCAACCGTAATGTTACGAGGGGGACCCGGGGAAGCGTGCCAAGATGGGAAATGGACAGCTTCCGCCGGTCAAGGTCCACTGTGCGGTGTAAGGGACCGCTGCTATGGTCAGGAAAGAGTGAGCGGGTTGCTGCTAGTGATCATCTGGAACGTCACAGATGATCTATGTACACCGGTCCGCCCTAACCCGTGAGGGTTGTATGGCTCGGGGCTTCTCGTACGGTGTACCTGTTGCACGGGGACGCACAGAGGTGCCTACACACGTGTGCCAGCGGGAGTCACAGGAATATGGCACGGGGGTAGCACAGAGGTGCCCACGCACGTGTGCTTCAGAAACCAAGTGAGTCCGACAGAGACTCGAGGAGCTCACCTGGGACAGGAACACAGCCTGCTAAACGGGATACTGCCGGAGCAGCAAGGCAAGGGCAAGACCTGCAAACTAGGTGCTGCCTGAGCAGCAAGGGCAAAGCCCACAAAAGACAATAATGCCTAAGCAGTGGCGTGGCAGCACGCTGCCAGACATCCAAACATAGAAGGACGGTCGCGCACCGCCATGAAGGCAGGGGGAGCTTTTAAGGAGGTGTAGCTCCACCCAAAGGCGGGCGCGAGACGGGCGTGACCCAATCAGGGTTCGTGACGTCCTGGCCCAGCCAGTCAGGATTCAGCACATCACCAGCCTCGTCATGGGGCCGTGTGATATCAGTGAGCGAATCAGAAGACGTCACGTGGAGCACATGCTCATCTTCCTGCCTCTGGGTCATAAAGGCGGGATCCCCGGTTTCACAATGTGCAGAGACATGGGAAGTCTTGCTGCTTCCCTGAGCATCTATTCTTTGCACACTGCGCAACCTCCCAGAGCCTCCGTGATGCTGAGCAGGAGGGCTCGTGGCCGACAAGGAATGGGGGACCACCTCATTCCTTGCAATAAGAGAGCCACGACGTGTAACACATTGTTACTAGGGATGATCGAATACCTCAAATATTCGGCTTCGTGAATATTTTCCGAATAGGTCGCCGATATGTGAATATTCGATGCGCAATATAAGTCTATGGGAAGCCCGAATAGTTCCAAATAGTTGTTATTTGGGTTTCTCATAGATTTACATTGCACATTGAATAGTCGAATAGCGGCGACCTATTCAAAAAATGTTTGCGAAGCCAAATATTTGAGATATTCGATCATCCCTAATTGTTACCCTTTTACTCATCAGTGTAAGGAGGTGATAAAATGTGAATTGTGATGTGTAATGTTTAAGTGGGTTTGCTGGACATAGTTCAAGATAGAGTTAATGTTTGCCTGCATAATGTTGTGCATTGTCATGTGAGGAGGCTACGCTGTGTCCAGTAATAGTCAGTGACCTTATCTTACTGCGATTCCATTTAACTGTATTGAACTGAACCGCATTTGTGCCAGATCTGGCATTGCTGCAGAATACAGCTGATGTGAAAACAGCCTTAAGGCCACTTTACACACAACAATATCGCTAGCAATCTTGTTAGCGATGTGACACGCCCAGATCGTTGCTATGATTTGCCGAGATAACTCATAGGTCGTTTTGTATCGGTCACACATACCCATCTCACAAACAGCGATACATCGTTCAGCGATATATTGTTTGACCAAGGCGGTCATGTGGACACCGTCACACAGCATTCCTCCCAATGATTCCGGCAACGACAGAGGAGTATAATTGTCCATAGCATACACGCTGGCGTGTGATTGCCTCGCCCTCTCCACGCCCCAACTTCCATACTGTCAGAATCTCCTACGATTTGTGTACGCCTTATCAACCATGGCTGCCAAATCAGAATGCAGTTGGGACCACCAATCAGAGCGAAAGAGGCGTGGAGCATTGCTCATAACGACACGCCCGCATCGCTGATGACGGATGCACTAACGATGTTGTTCGTCGTTGGCAAGGTGTCAAACGTAGCAATATGTCTGCTGCGTTCGAAAGAACAAACAATATTTTGAAAATGAATGACGTGTCAACAATCAACGATTTTCGCTATTTTTATGATCATTTGGAGTCGCTCGTAGGTGTCATATGCAACGACGTCGCTAACGACGACGGAAGTGCGTCATGAAAACCGTGACCCCGACGACAAATCCTCAGATAAATCGTAGCATGTAATGGGGCCTTTAGTTAGGTGTTGGGACTAGCCTAGAGTGTTAGGAGATAAAGTAAAAAAAAGAGTTAGTGAGTAGTTGTTCAGCTAGAGATAAATGAGGAAACTCTGAGAAAAAAGGAACAACTTTGGGTATGTGTTTGACAAGGACAAAGTAGCAGGCATCAGCAAGGAACCTACAGTGTTGGCAGTTCTCTTAAGCAGGCGTGTGGGTTTAATTAGGGACTGTAACAGACGTAATGCAGCAGTAGTGTACTGGACTCTTGAGAGCAGCTTTAAAGAGAAGGTGGATTTGGTCAGACCAATGGTGGGTACACCACAGAAGAGAAGAAAGAGCGATCAACCATCTTGTCATGCAATATTTAGATTTTATTTTAATTAAACAAGTGCAAGGTGGGGAAGATGTTGGCCACCCCTGACATAGGCATCCTGCTGAAATGAACGTCCATCGGGTGGGCGCCATTACCCGGTTCTTGTGCGGTGTACAATTGTACTGGTAAGCTCATGCAATTTTGTAGGTAACCTCATGCACTGTTGGTGGTTGTCCAGGAGGGTGAGATATATGTCATATGTTCGGCTAATTATGGTATTAATGCAAACTTGAATACATTCTGTTTATGAATTATTGAATAATTTATAATATATTCACAGTGTTAGTGTGAATACTGTGTAATCATCACGGTTTTCTGAACTGCTTTTAATGTTTAATATTATCTTCCTGGGCCTTGTGGAACCGTGGTCTGTGCACCCTTTGTATATTGTCCTTCTTCCCCACCTTGCACTTGTTTAATTAAAATAAAATCTAAATATTGCATGACAAGATGGTTTATCGCTCTTTCTTCTCTTCTGTGGTTGCACTTTTTTGTAATTTGTCTGATGTCCCAAATATTACACACCTCCATCTACTCTAAAATCATTAGTTCAGTAGATCAATATGGTGGTGTGTTTGTTGAAAAACATTTACAATGGTGGGTATTGTTGGATGGTAGCTAGCAAGAACTCCCTTACATTAGTTTAATTAAAGAAATGAGTTACCTCAATTGCTGTGCTTTATATCTGAAACAATCACAAGTACTGTATTTTGCTGCTGTCTGGAACTACTATGCATGCGCCTCTGTATTGTGCAAATGAAAACTGCTAAGTTTATTCTTCAGTAAAAAGGACTCTGATTTTACAAACTTGTCTGGCCTCCTCATCTTGGAGATAAAGAAGTCTGGCACCACTCAGATCGTGGCATGGCTGAACCTGGAGTTATCCACTTCAGCAACAATACCACCACACACCCAGGAGCGATCTCTCTGTAGCATGTTGGGACATCAAAATTGAGTACCTCACCCTCTGCTACTACCCCAAGCCATGTTATATATGAGGTTAATCACTAGAACTGTAGAAGGGCTCATAATGACCCCTTATCTTTATTTTTTTCTTTAGAAATTTATTCTTTCTTTTACTATTTTCCTCTAAGTACTGTGACTTTTAGCTATTTTTTGTTCTCTTTACAAAATGTAGTGCAATATACAAAATATTTTTTTCATGACTTTATGTGTAATATACCTAGAAAAGAGGGAAGGGTCAATTTAATCCAAGTATGTTACTGTAGGGCATGTTGACACTTCTTGTGGCGGGTGTAAACTTGCCTCAGTTAACTCTTATTGTGCTCAGCATATCATTTAGACTTTGTAAAATGGTCTTGACAGATATCTTCCATCTTGTCTCATCAACTTCGTATCTCTAGGGGACAGCTTTTGTCTTTTCTAGAAAATTCAGGTGCTGAATCAAAAAGTGGTGTATCGGATTCAAATTGGGATTTTGTGCAAGAAACATGTGAAGATGAAGGTGCAAGTAAGGAGTTGTCTGGAGAAGTGAATGTGAATCCTGATCTACCTCAATTTTTGACTCAATCATCTCAGCAGGCTCAGTCAAATGCCTCAGCAGTGGAAATGGTTGCAAAAGATGGGCTAAATGGGAGATCATAGATGCCAACTCATCATTGTCTGGAAGATGATCTGCTGTGATTGTCCCAAAAAAGTGAGCAGGTCCTTTTTCATACGCCTTTCCCCGAGTGGATGATTCTGTGATTAGTGCATTCCATCTGCTCTTCAATGAATTGATGCATTATCTCATGAAAAGACACACATAGTCAAATGGTTGGAAAGAACTAAACAACACCAAATGGACAGTGTCACTCGAAAAGTTGGAGACATGATCAGCATTATGTATGCCCTGAGTTATCTATTTGCAAAGAATATCTCTCTGTTTATTTTGGGGTCACATTCCTGGTGCACCAAAATGCATCACGGACATGCTGCCAAGGGACAGATTTTAGACTGCTAAGATTCCTCTGTTTTGATGAGAAATAAACCCAGACATCACACATGTCAACTGACAAGTTTGGGGAATGTTTGTAGAAAACTGTCCTTTGTTTTTACTGCCCAGGTGCAAACATAACTATTAATGAATAACTACTTTCAACCAAAACAAGATGCAAATGTACTCATTTTATGGCAAAGAAGCCAGACAAATATGGATTCAAATTCTGCATCTCTGCAGATATAGGAAAAAAGTATTTCTGGAATGCCTTCCCATACATTGAGAAAGAAAAGGCACATCCAAACAAGGATCCACTGGGAAAATACATTGTTCTTGGAGCCATTTCTAATCCAAGGAAGGACTGGGATGGCAGACAACTTCTTCACATCTCTTCAACTTGTCAAGAGGCTCCAAGAGAATAATACATGATTTGCTGTGAAATTCCGGTTGAGTTCAAGAAAGGCAATGCTGAAATGTACTCTACCACCATCATTCGACCAATTGGAAATACAGAATGCACCTTGACTGTGAGCCAAGAGAAGAAAAAGAAGAATGTTATTCTTCTCAGTGCACTACATTTGATTGTAGCAGGGAGCAAAGAAGGAAAGAGGAAACCAGAAACTGTAACCTTCTGTAACTTTACAATGTATTTAGTGGATGTGCTTGACCAATTGAAATTAAAATAGAACACTAAAGGCCATTTTACACGCTACAATTTATCTGACGATATGTCGTCGGGGGTCACGGCTTTCATGACGCACTTCCGTCATCGTTAGCGACGTCGTTGCGTGTGACACCTACGTGCAACTTCGAACGATCGCAAATAGGGTGAAAATCGTTGATTGTTGACACGTCATTCAATTTCAAAATATTGTTCGTTGTTTGGAACGCAGCAGACATATTGCTACGTTTGACACGCTGCCAACGACGAACAACATCCACACGACCGCCTTGGTCAAACAATATATCGCTGAACGATGTAGCGTCGTTTGTGAGATGTGTATGTGTGACCGCTACAAAGCGACCTATGAGCGTTCTCGGCAAATCGTAACAACGATCTGGGCGTGTCACATTGCTAACGAGATCGCTAGCAATATCATTGTGTGTAAAGCAGCCTTAAGGCTGCATGCAGGAGATGGCCAATGCATGTCTTTTACAACATCTTGGATTTGGTGGCACTCAATGCCTTGGCCATCCATAATCTGGTACGGAACAAAAAGATGAAAAGAAAGAAGTTTATTCTTCCACTGGCTAATAAGCTGAAGAGACGCAAAGAGCAAGCAGAATGACTGTGTCCAATATAAGAAGCTATAGTAGCAGGACCATGTAAAAAATGGAATTAGTGCCAAATTGCTCTCTGCAATGGCAATAAGTCAACTGATTTCTGCAGAAAGGGCAAAAAAGCTGTCTACGAAAAATGTACAAGAAAAGTGCAAATTTTGTGTAGAAAAAATGTAGAATCGATTTTGTTAATAGAAAGATAATGTGAAATAAAAAGGTTATTAAAATTAAATTCTAAGTTGGAAGTTTTTGGGTATTTTTTATGAGGGTCACACTAGTCAGCATATAACCAGCTCTTCCAAACTTGGAAATGAAAATGGTCACACTCTGAAGTTTTGTATTAATTCAATGGTGCATATTGCTGACAGTGAGTGTATTATTTACTGTAGCAAATGCAGACTATATACACACTAAGTAATATACATACCAGACAAGCTCCTTAACAAGCTGCTCCTGCATTTTGGCTGAATTTTGTTACATGCATAAGGAATGTTTCTTATGCTCTTTTTATATTTAGCTACTGTATATATTTAACAGCTTATAAGTATCAGATGTTTGTGTATTATGTCCTGATATATAAAACCAAAAAATTCAGAGGGTATATTTAGTTTTTCTCATGAAAGTATATAAGTATTACAAATGCTCTTCCTGCACTTGTAAGTGAAGCCTTCCTCAGCATCCAAAACTCACTTATTTCCAAAATGGTAGTTGATAAATGATGGAATAGCATGTCCCTCAGTGTCCTCCAACTAAAAAAAGGTTTTATGTGCAGTCCATGAGAAAATCTATATTAGCAAATGCAGGGGGAAAACCTGTAATATTAACTCCGTAATGACCAAGGACATACTTGTACGTCCTTGGTCACCTCCCTTCGGTTACCACGAGCTCCGGCGGTGAGCCTGCTGTAATCCCTGAACATGTCTGCTGATTTGATCAGCAGACATGTGTGGCTAAGAGGCACAGGTGGATCAGAGATCCACGCATGCCTGTTAACCCCTTAGATCATGCTGTTAAACACTGACAGCACAACGTAAAGGGCCTTGGAGGGAAATGTGCCATTCCTCGCCACCATTGGCGGTCCCATGACACAATCATAGGGCGCCATGGTGCTGTCATAGTAAGTCGGGATCAGCTGTTGACCCCTGACTCTACCATGACTAACTTCCTGTGAGAGCCAACAGACCTCTGGCACTCGCAGAAACACTGTTTCTGCTGATCAGAGCGATGCTGCTCTGATCACCAGAAATACACAGGTAATCAAAATCAATAAAAAAATGTAAAAAAAGTATTTAAAAAATTATGAAAAAATAAAAAAAACTAAAAGTTCAAATCACCCGCCTTTTGCCCTATTAAAAATAACACAGTTAAAAAAAAATTACACATATTTGGTACATTCAGAAGGACCCGATCTATTAAAATATAACATCAATTAATCTGATCAGTACACGGCATGGCGAGAAAAAATTCCAAGCCCCAAAACTACGTTTTTTGGTTGTCGCAACATTTCTTTCAAATGCAATAGCAGGCGATAAAAACATTGCAATTACATAAAAATAACATAATTTAAAATGTCAGCTCCAGATGCAAAAAATATGTCACTACTGAGCCCCAGATCCCGAAAAATGAGAACACTGCAGGTCTTGGAAAATAGCAACGAAAGCACTATTTTTTAGCACAAGCTTCTGAATATTTTTTTACCCCTTAGATTAACCCCTTCACGACCGGCCGATTTTTCGCATTCCGTTTTTTTTTTTCGCCATTCTTTTTCTGAGAGGCGTAACTTTTTTATTTTTCAGTCAATATGGTCATGCGAGGGCTCATTTTTTTGTGGAATGAGCTGTACTTTTAAATGAAACCATCAGTTTTACCATACAGTGTACTGGAAAACGGCAAAAAAATTCCAAATGCAGAAAAATTGCAAAAAAAGTGCAATAGCACTATGGTTTTTGAGATATTTTATTCACTGTGTTCACTATATGGTAAAACTGATGTGTGGGTGTGATGCCTCAGGTCAGTGCGAGTTCGTAGACACCAAACATGCATAGGTTTACTTTTATATAAGGGGTTAAAAAAAATTGGAAGTTTGTCCGAAAAAAGTGGCGCATGTTTTATGCCACATTCCGTGACCCATAGCGTTCTCATTTTTCAGGATCTATGGCTCAGTGATGACTTATTTTTTGCATCTCGAGCTGACGTTTTTTAACGGTACCATTTCTGCGCAGATGCTACGTTTTGATCGCCTCTTATTGCATTTTGCGCAAAAGTTGTGGCAACAAAAAAACGTCGTTTTGGCGTTTGGAATTTTTTTGCCGCTACGCCGTATACTGATCAGATTAATTGATTTTATATTTTGATAGATCGGGAGTTTCTGAACGCGACAATACCAAATGTGTGTATATTTTTTATTTTTTTAACCCTTTAATTTTCAATGGGGCGAATGGGGGGTGATTTGAACTTTTAGGGTTTTTTTTAAAACTTTTTTTTTTACTTTTTTTTTTATTTTACTAGTCCCCCTAGGGGGCTATTGCGATCAGCAGTCCGATTGCTCTGCACTCTCTGCTGATCACAGCTACCTAGCTGTAAACAGCAGATACGCTCACTGTCTTTTTCACTGTGCAGCGGGCACAGCGAAAGTGAAAGCAAGTCATGTGTAGTACAGGAGTCATCACATGACCCTGTGCTACCATGACAACTATCGGAAGTCGCGTGATCGCGTCACGTGACTTCTGGTATCGGGCGGTAAGTAAAAGTTTACCGCGATCGCGCTTATAATGGCACTGTCACATATTGACAGCGCCATATAAGGAGTTAAACAGCACGAGCAGATAATGATTCTGCTCGTGCCTAGCAGGCACACATCTTAGGTGTGAAAATCAGCTGAGATGTGTGCCGATCGCTGCATGCTGCTGCCAGCAGACCGCGGGCAGTAACGTTATGACCGCTAGGACGTAATTTTACTGCCCGCGGTCATTAAGGGGTTAAATTGAAAGTATACATGTTTGGCATCATATTGATATGTCATTTTTACCATATAGCGAACACGGTGAATAAAAAAAAAAAAACATTGTAGAAATTGACTTTTTTCACTGTTTCTCCACATTTGGAATTTTGTTTCTATTTTCCAGTACAATATATGGTAAAACGTAGGGTTTCATTCAAAAGTACAACTTGTCCCGCAAACAATAAGCCCTCGTATGGCAATATTGATGGAAAAGTAAAAAAAGGTATGGTTCTCGGAAAAAGGGGAGGAAAAAATGAAAAGGAAAATGGAAAATCGTCTGTGAGTGAAGGGGTTTAAAGAGTTGTCCGCCTAAAATGATAAGTTTGCTGTCTCTCTAAGTGATTGAAGACTCATGAATCCTCCCAGTGCTCACACTGTGCACTTCGAGGATTCGCTGATTCCTCAGCCGGGAGTGGTGGTCCCACTAATCGCATAATTGTGCGATATGCATATTTTCCACCAGTACATGGTTAGTGGGCACATCATTGCTCAACGCAAGTGTATGTACTGGGTGCTTCTGACTAGTTGGGTTCTGACTGGGAACATGCATATCACAGAGTTGCGGTCACATGACTGCCATTCCCAACCTAGAAACCGGCAAATCCTTGCAGCGCACAGTGTATGTACTGGGTGGATTCCTAAGTCTGCAGTTATATAGAGTGATTGCAGACTTATCATTTTAGGCCAGACAACCCCTTTAATGTCCACACATCTCTTAAAGTAATGATAAACCACTTTAAGTATTTTGTGCCTATTGTTTTACTACAATGTTTGATGATTCTTATGCTTGTTTCACCCCTTTTTCCTTATTTTTTCTAGCTAAAGGTGTCATGGCTTTATTAGTGTAATATGCTATGAGTAGTATTAAAGGTTCCATATTTTATTCTATACAGTTTGTTGTTTTGCACAGTTGATTTTAAGTGTTCATTACACTTTTAATATATGCAATGGAACCACCAGTTGGTGTTTCTACAGGGACAATATTCACAAATTAGATTAGAAAATAGCACCAGTGAGGAAATAAGTACAAAACTTAACTTTTAATCTTAGTCATTAAAATTGTGAAATATTAAAAAATACACTTAGGATCACCCTGCGGGTAACCAAAGGCACGTGTTCCCACACCGTGTCAAGGTACCTTTGGACAAAAACCATTAGGGGATAACAATCGTGTGCTCTATCTGTGTTGTGAAAACTGTCAAAGGGGTTTAAGCTATGTCCTGCTGTTTGTTTTCTGTGGATTTGATATATCCAATACTCCATGTGTATTGTATGCTGGTAGTGGGACCTTTGTCCATTTTCCCATGCACTACATTTGTATACTGACAGTCTGAGTATAATTTCCCCTACCACACACGATTGTTATCCCCTAATGGTTTTTGTCCAAAAGTACCTTGACACGGTGTGGGAACACGTGCCTTTGGTTGCCCGCAGGGTGTTCCTAAGTGTATTTTTTAATATTTCCCAATTTTAATGACTAAGATTAAAAGTTAAGTTTTATACTTATTTCCTCACCAGTGCTACTTTCTCTTAATTACACTTTTGTTTAATTATATTCAGAAAATCCTGTGCCTGTATAACAGTGCTAGTATTTAATAGTTTTATTTTATAAAGGGGGCTTTACACGCAGCGACATCGCTAGCGATGTCGCTCGTGAAAGCACCCGCCCTCGTCATTTGTGCATCACGGGAAAATCACTGCCTGTGGCGCACAATATCGCTAATACCGTCACACGTACTTACCTTCCAAATGACGTCCCTGTGGCCAGCGAACAGTCTCTTTTCTAAGGAGGCGGTTTGTGCGGCAGCACAGCAACGTCACACGGCAGGCGTCCAATAGAAGCGGAGGGGCGGAGAGCAGCCGCATGAAAGACACGCCCACCTCGTTGCCAGTGGACGCAGGTACAGTGTTGTTCGTCGTTCCTGGGGTGTCACACGTAGAGATGTCTGCTTCCTCAGGAACAACGAACAACTTGTGTCCAGAAGTGGCAACGACATTTAGGAAATGGACGACGTGTCAACAATCAACAATTTGGTGAGTAGTTTGCATCGTTAGCGGTCGCTCGTACGTGTCACAAGCAACAACGTCGCTAACGAGGCCGGATGTGCGTCACGAATTCCGTGACCCCAACGACATCTCGTTAATGATGTCGTTGCATGTAATGGGGCCTTTACATTTAGGCAATATGTAACTTAAGAAAGGCAGTTGTAAAGAAAGGCTATATTATCTTAAAGTGGCTTAATTATTAGATTGTTATCTTCAGAGCTTTTATCTTAAAGGGATTTTCTCTTTTCAGTGAATCTTTAGGCTTAGTTTGGTACAGAAAAACAATCCAAAACTCACCATCAGTCGGTCCACTGGTGATTCTTTGCTATTGCTCCGATGTTCTGCATTGGCTGCGATGTTGACATCATGTTGGCAATCAATGAGCTCAACAGCTCTGTAACTGTAGATAAAATGCCTGCCTAGAGCTCAGTGATTGACTGCCTCATCACAGCCAATACCTGACATCAGGAGTAGCAGCAAGACTCGCCAGTGTACAAATTAGAACATTTTTATGTTTGATTTGTGGTTCACAAAAAAATATTTGGTATGCACCATTTTCCTCACTGCTGAACCATGAAAGAGAAAGTGTCATTTTGCATTGCCTTGCAGCCCTCAATATAATGCCTTGCAGCTCTGACTATGGATTACTATCCTACCATGTACAGTGGGTACAATACCTGGATCATCACTGATTAGCGTTTCCCAGTTGAACACATTTTCTACAGCAGAATAATTTTCTATTTCATTGAGTAAGTCTCTCTCCTGTAGAGCATAAGCACTTATGGTTAGAAAGTTTGTCTCTGTCCCATAAATTGTAAACTCTTATCACAAGCAGGGCCCTTTCTCTCTCTATCCTGTAGAGTGTAAGCTCTTATGGTCAGCAGGGTTCTCTTTCTCTTCTTTCTCTCCTGTAGAGTGTAAGCTGCAATGGTCAGTGAGAGCTTCTCTTTCTCATGTACAGTGGAAGCTCTTATGGTCAGCACGATTCTCTTCATCTCCTGTAGAATGTAAGCTCTTATGGTTAGCAGGGTTCTCTTTCTCTTCTTTCTCTCCTGTAGAGTGTAAGCTGTAATGGTCAGTGAGAGCTTCTCTTTCACATGTACATTGGAAGCTCTTATGTTTAGCATGGATCTCTCTATCTCCTGTAGAGTGTATGCTTTCATAGCCAGCAAGGTACTCTTCCTTCTGAAGAGTGTAAGCTATTTTGATCAGCAGGATCTTCTCTTTCTCTCTCTTTCCTGTAGATAAGAATCTTATTATCAGCAGGATCTGCTCTCTCGCTATCTATCTCATTCTGGCTCTCTCCCATAGAGTGTATGCTCTTATATAGATGGGTCCTTTCTTTCTTTTCCCCATAAAGTGTAAGCTATTATGGTCAGTAGTATTCTTGCTCCCCTCTAGAGTGTATACTCTTGTGGACAGAGGGATTCTCTTTTTTTTTGTCCTCTCTGTAATGCAATTTGACTTGTGCTGGCTTTCTGATGGTTTGTCAGTGTGGGAAAGGGTGCAGGACAATTATGTTTTGTAATCCATGAATTGCATTTTAATTCATGTGATACCGTGAATTTCAAGAAATTCAACTTGAACTTAATCCTCTTCAGATCGATCCACTCATCTTTAGAAGTTAACAAAAATAAAATTGATATTCTTTAATTGTAATAGGGTGGTATTTTACCATAGAAAATAGTGCAGCATGCTATAATATACAAAATTATTACAGGAATTTGTTAAAGAGGAGTCTCAAACACACATGGGAATAGAGTCTTAGAAGTTACATTTTTACAATAAAATGGATTGCCCATACAAAACTTCCAAAAATGTTTAACATGTTATCTCTTTAACATCTCAGAACTGCCATAACTTTTGTGATCATGGTAGATAAAGTATAAGAGGAGAAAAAAAGCACAATAATGCCTAATAATGTTTTGCAATATGTTTATATTATTGTTACAGGGGGACTGGCAGATTAGGACCAGGGGGTATATATCCTAATCGCCAGTCGGGGCCCACCGTGCTCCAGATGACAAAGGAGCTGCTGGCACCTGAGGGTTAGGCGGAGACTATAGAGCTGGATGGCTCTGAGATAACCCAGGAACTCTGGGAACCGGTCACGTGTGTTGGGACACGTCAGACCGGACGACAACCCGATTAGCGTTTTGAGGCACCTAGCGCTACACCAACCACGTGTGCAGGAAACACGTCAGGCCAAGTGGTAACCAGGTAGCGTTGACCGGAAGACCGCCACGAAAGCGCCCAGTCGGCCACGTGTGTAGGACACGTCAGGCCGAGCGGTCCTCCGATTAGCGTTTCTGGCCACCTCTCGACTGGCCATGTGTGTGTAGGACACGTCAGGCCAGATGGGTACACCAGTAACGTTGACCGGGAAGCCGAGGAGGATAAGGAACACCCTGTTAACTCCACAGAGGTCCTGGGGTACGCTGTCCGTGCGCGTAGGGGGCACAACCGGACAGGTGGCGCAGCAGGTGCGTTGTCCGTGTGCGTAGGGGGCACAATCGGACAGGTGGCGCAGCAGGTGTGTTGTCCGTGTGCGTAGGGGGCACAATCGGACAGGTGGCGCAGCAGGTGCGTTGTCCGTGTGTGTAGGGAGCACAATTGGACAGGAAGCACAGCAGCCGCAGCCCAGTTAACACCACTGGGCTGCTATAGCAAGACTGGAACGGCAGGAGGGAAGCACGGCGCCTGACCCTGATGTGCCAAGCCACGAATCTTGGAGTGACAGGCACCGTTCGCCTAACCCTACCTACCGCTTCCCAACATAGGCTTATGCCGCAATGAGGCTCTAACATGGAGGTGTGCTCTGACTGAGCAAAAGTGAAGACTGCACACCTCCATGTTGTCTCCAGCCCCTTTTATAACCTGGGTCCGCCCCAAACCCAGGGTGGAACCACCAAGGTCCAATAGCAGAGTGCCATGTCATCAGTGACGTCACATGCGACCTATCCGTAACTGCAACGTCATTGATGACCTCATGGCAGCCACGCCCCAAACACTTCACCAGTCATCGTCTGACGACCAATACTGAGGTGCCAGATCATAGGGGCGGGCCTCTGCGAGCCAGTCCGGAGTTGCCACGTCATCAGGACACCTGACACCCTCTGCCCTATCAGGGCCTGCCACCTCACGGACATGCTCAGTGAGGTCCTTACCGGACCTAGCCTCTGATGCACTAAGTGCCTGAGCATGCTCAGTAGCCTGAGCCACAGGCTTAGAAAGCAGACTATCAGTTTGAGCATGCTCAGTAGGCACATCCCAGAACTTAGACACAGCACTAAGTCCAAGTACCTGTGCAAAGAGGCTGTTAGGGTTAATTGTGGGAGCATGCTCAGTAGCCTTAACTGAGGACTTAGTCTCAGACATAACACAAACAGGCTGAGCATGCTCACTAGGCAAAACACCGGGCTTAAACTCTGGCTGGGGTAAATCGGCGCACGCATGCGCACTAGCCGCCTCTCCACACTTAGACGTGGTGGAAGGAACAGCCAACTGGACGACCCGAGGCACGGCCAAGAACGGCAGCCGGCACCTGGGTGCAACAGGAACCGCAGCAGGCTGCTTGCGGCTATGGCGGCGCCGATTCGTAACAATTATTTCATAAGCACATGTTGCCCTTCCAAACTGCAATAATATTATTCAAGATATACGTTAGTATAAGAACTAGAGACTAAAGGATTGATCTGCAGAGGATCGTGTTGGAGTCGAATTTCCTAAAATCTGTGGTTTAACGCAAATAAAACATTTTGAAATTCGATTCGCGATTCACAAAAAAAAATCACAGAACAGGTGAACATCATTTTGCATTGCTTGGCCAGCCTCCCCATAATATTCCTCAGATATGACAGCTTCTAGATTATTACAAAAGCATATTTACTGGCACTCAATAATATAAGGGCATTGGCATTGCATTACTGCTATAAGAATATTAGAGAAAGGAGAGAAATACATAGCTAATGTGACAAATGAGTAAAAAGATATAGGCAATGAACTACCGCTTTGGAAATATTGACAAAAAGAGATTTTTAGCTTATGTTTTGGCCAATCCATGTGAGCCCAATAACCAACCGCAAAGTAATCTCAAGTTTACAGATTATAATGCCTTGCTCAGTGGTGGTAAGGACCTGGACCATCAGAGAAGAGCAGTTCCCAGTGGATCACAGTTTGTATGGCAGAGTCATTTTCTATTTCTAGAGCCACTGAGTAAGTCTCTCTTTTCTATAGAGAATAACCTTTTATGGTCAGCAGGGAACTTTCCCTCTTTATCTTGTAGAGTGTAAGCTCTTATGATCAGGGAAGTCCTCTCTCTTTCCTGTAGAGTGTAAGCTGTTATAATCAGCTAAAGTCCTCTCTCCTGTAGAGTGTATGTTATGGTTAGTGAGGTCCACTCCCTGGCTCTATCCCTGTTTGATTATCTAGTTCTAGAGTTGTGTAAAACCCTATAAACTGTAATGACAAGGGAGTGCTGATAGACTAACTACTTCTGGACTGCACATAGACTATAAACTTCCAGGCAGTTTGTGTGCTACTCTGCAGTGACATTTTAAAATGTCACTGCACAGTAGACCAAATGCATGTTATTGTAATTTTGAAGCTGCGGGAGCAGGCAGTCACCTGTCAGATACAAATCGACTACCAATAGAGAAGTTAGTGATAGTTTATTACCATTCTGACCACTGGTTGTAACCAGGAGACAGGGCATATGACTACAGGCGACTTCTTTGGTCTGTTTTACAGACCAGAATATTTCATGCTTGCACTGCCACTAAAAATGAATGTAATGCAAAGCAATGTTCACTGCAGTTCACATATTCAGTCTCTTCTTACTTCTTTGAATCATTTCAGGGTACCAAACCCATGAAGCAATTAAAAAAAGTAACAAGATAAGTCTTCCAACATAGTTATAAAATGGACCATACATCCAAAAACCATAAGTTGATCTAATGCCGCTAGGCAAAGATTTATACACTTGAACATGAGGTCTTTGTCTTCTATTTCTACAACTATATTGCAATGAAAAGTCTTCAGGTGGCTTTCACTAAGAAGTTCTTTGTCACTATACCAGAGACTACAGAGAAAAAACATGGAGCCGCCACAAAAAATGAGGACAAAGCCACCTACAAAATCATTTCAGAGTAAAGACATGCACATACCCTAATGAAGATTTTCCGGAAGGCTGGAGTGTTCATATTCACTGGGCAGAATGGCAGACTGGTGAACGTATAGATTCAAAATTTCGAATGGAAAGCTACAAAGCCTAAAGCTTACCCTACTTATTTAACATCTAGTGAAGCTCTGCACAACAATACCAGCAAAGGGGAACCGTATGGCCCATTGTCCCCCCAAATATTTATTTTTTTATTTTCCACTGCATCAGAGTGTTAGGTAGCGGATATTGTACTAGTTACTGTACATTGCATTTTAAGCTGTAGTTATTACAGTTTCTAAAGAAATTGAAGAAAGGATAAGTAAAAAAAATGATCTCAGAGCAGAGATGAAATGAAAAATTAAACCCTCTCTTCTCTTCTAGACCTTTTTTGAGTCAGGAAAGAGGTTTATGATTTGTGAACAATTATATTCACTTAGGTTATTTAGTCAATTTTTCCCTCCCAGAGAGTGTGCAAATCTCTGCTGTATTGCAGTGAATATGACATGCTATTACAGCCACATGCACATATTTCCAGAATTAATTGCTCCTACATTCTGATTCAGAATGTGAACTGCAAGGAGAGCTACAAAATGTACTTTATTCCAAATTTCATTGTTTCACAGTTAATCCTTTATATATGCCGTCCTTCCATTCCAGGTGACAAGTGTATTTTTAGCATATTCTCTATTATTCATAATCCACAGACTTAACATTGAATGCTGCTGTTTTAACTATACATCTTTCCAGGCAAAAAAAAGGTCACACAAATAAATTCTAGTTTTAATTAGCCATCAACTGACAAATCATATAACAAATGGAAAATGTATTTTTTACTACATTTTTTTTTTTATCCATCAATAATAACTAGTGATGAATGAGCACTACCATGCTCAGGTGCTTGGTGCTCATATCAAGCAGTTGGGTGCTCCAATGGGTGTGACTCTAGTACCAAATATAGTGGAAGTCAATGGGGGATTGAAGCATTTTTCCTGAGGATCTTCCATTACCTTCCATTATACTTGGTAAATGAACTGAGCCCTTACGAGTGTTGAAATGCTTGACACAAGTACCGAACACCCGAGCATGGTGGTGCGTACTTCTTACTAATAGTATTAGTAACATACCGTATTTTCTGGTTTGTAAGAAACACTTTTTTTTCCCCCAAAACTGGGGGAAACATGGGGTGCATCTTATAAACCGCATATGGCTTACCGGGGTGGCAGTGGGATCATTCATACAAAGGACTCAGAGGGGATGTCACTACAATGGAGCAGCTCAGGAGAGTCAGAGTGCGGCAGCGGAGGATCTGCAATACTGCCGGCTCGTGGGCTGTCATGGCGGCGTTTGCCATTGATCTATCGGTGGGCTCAAAAAAGGGGTTGCTGCTCAAGAGGGTCAATGTGCGGTAGCAGAGGGTTGGTGATACTGCGTGCTCATGCATTGTCGTGGCAGTGGGTGCTATTGATCGGCCTGCAGTGATTGATGCAATGGACTTCAAGAAAATGGTCGTGGAGGACAATCTTTGCATGCGCCGCCTCCATGGCCATTTTCTTGACATCCGTTGCGTCAACCACCAGTGATTCAATGAAGTCCACAGTCTACAATCAGATCAATGGCGCTTGCCGCCATGATACCCACGAGATTGCCGTATCGTCGACCCTCCAGTGCCACACACTGACCCTCTTGAGCCGTGACACTCCCTCCTCCGACGAGCCGGCCGGCAGATCAATGGTGCCCGCCGTCATTACACCCTACAAGCACGCAGTATCACCAACCCTCTGCACACTGACCCTCTTGTGGTGCAACAGCCCTCCTACAAGCCCGCAGCATCGCCTACCCTGCCCCTGCGACATTCATGAGCCCCTCCACTACCGCCTCTCCACCCTGGTGAGCTAATATAAGAGGCACTAGGATTATAAAATGGACCCTCATCTTAACAGTAAAGATGTTTTTTTTTCTATTTTCCTCCTTCCAGTTTTGGGTGAGTCTTATAATCCGGCGCATCTTATAAAATGAAAAATACAGTAATTGTTTTTCAACTGAACTGAATAAAGTCCTTTGTATATACTTTATAGAAAAGCAGGAATTTAGCAAAGCTGGGAATGTTACATAAGTGCTACCTATCAATCTTTCTGCTTTGGTCAAGGTATTTAAGTATAAGATTAGAAGAGTGAACTAAATAATTTGCTCCTGAAAAAGAAAAACTACCTGCAAAAGTAGTGTGAGAAAACATATAATTTTACATTTTGATGGGCTGGATGTAACCCTTGTGGTGAGAGGTATTAGGCCAGCACAAATAGGCTTTTCTGCTTTAGCCAAAGAATTAGGATACTGGATTATCAGACAAATTTGCTTCTTTCACCATCAGAATTCATCAGTCATTATCAAAATTGTAAAATCTGTATTTAGTGAAGATTTTCCCATTACTGAGATAGGAGATGGCAGTTATTACTGATGATGTTCTATGATGATAGGAAGAAAAAGGTGCTAGAGGCAGAGGGAGGTGCTAGAGACAGAAGAGGTGTTAGCCTGCAAAGCTCCGCCCCCTCTTCCCTCTTCTATTTACATAGAATCTTATCAGTAACAACTACCATCTCCTATCTCATAGTTACATAGTTACATAGTTACTTAGGTTGAAAAAAGACCTAGGTCCATCTAGTTCAACCTTTCTCCACCAGTTCTACATTTGGTCACTAAGTCATTTATAACCAACAATGTTTTGTGTACTGAGGAAATCATCCAGCCCTTTTTTAAAAACTGTTATAGTATCTGCCAGTACTACCTCTTGTGGTAGGGCATTCCACAGTATTACTGTCTCTAACTGTAAAGAACCCTTTCTTATTTAGCTGCCGGAATCGCTTTTCTTCCACTCGCAGTGAGTGCCCCCTGGTCCTTAGTATTGTCTTTGTGAGAAATAAGTTATGTGCCATTCCTTCATATTGACCATACATGTATTTATACATATAAATGAGATCCCCTCTGAGACGTCTTTTTTCTAAGCTAAACATATCTAACTTTTTCAACCTGTCATCATATGGGAGGCCTTCCATTCCTTGTAATAGTCTAGTTGCCTGCCTTTGAACTGACTCTAACTTCTGAATGTCCTTTTTAAAATGTGGAGCCCAAAACTGGATCCCATATTCGAGATGTGGCCTTACAAGTGATTTATAGAGGGGTAACATTACGTCGGGATCACGGGATCTAATCTCTCTTTTTATACACCCTAAAAACTTGTTTGCTTTAGCAGCTGCTGCTTGACATTGAGTGCTGCTGCTCAGCTTATTTGTAATAAGAATACCCAAGTCCTTCTCCTGTTCTGTAGTCCTGAGTTTACTTCCATTTAATTTATACGCAGTTATAGGATTACTCCATCCTAGGTGCATTACTTTATATTTATCAACATTAAATCTCATTTGCCAAGTATCTGCCCATTCTGACATCTTATCCAGATCTTTTTGTAATATGGTACTATAAAGGTCAGTTTTTAATATCCTACATAGTTTGGTGTCATCAGCAAAGACTGACACTTTACTATCAATCCCATCCGCAAGGTCATTAATAAAGAGATTAAAAAGAATCAGTCCTAGCACAGATCCCTGCGGCACCCCACTGCTGACTATTGCCCATTTAGAGAATGTACCATTTATGACTACTCTTTGTTTCTTATCTTTTAGCCAATTCCTTACCCAGTTGAATATAGTTTCCCCTAGTCCTTCCTTCTGGAGCTTTAGTATAAGACTATTATGTGGTACAGTATCAAATGCCTTTGCAAACTCCAAATAAATCACATCAGCTACATTACCAATATCCAGGTTTGCTCTTACCCCCTCATGGAACTCCAACAAGTTGGTTAGACATGACTTATCTTTCATGAATCCATGCTGTTTGTCAGTTATTATATTCTTTTCTGCAATATATTTTTGCTTTCATCCCTTAAAATGCTCTCAAATACTTTGCATACCTCTGATGTCAGGCTTACTGGATGGTAGTTGCCTGGATCTACCCTCTTTCCTTTCTTAAATATCGGTACCACATCAGCAATCCTCCAATCCTGAGACACCAACCCTGTTACAAGTGAGTCTAAAAAGATGAGATACAGCGGTCTGTCGATGACGGAGCTTAATTCTCTCAATATTCGTGGATGAATGCCATCTGGCCCTGGGAATGTGTCAAAGTTTAATTTACTCAGACGTAGGCGTACTTCTTTTTCTGTTAAATTAATTATATCGGGTGGTGAACTTTGATTTTTCTCTTGTTGAATGATCCCTGGAACAGTCAGTTCCTTGGTGAACACAGATGAGAAATGCCTATTTAATATCTCAGTCTTTTGTTTGTCCTCTATAACTAACTTGTTATTATATTTTAAGGGGCCATTAGTATCCTTTGTTTTCCCTTTGGCATTAATGTATTTATAAAAGATTTGGGGATATATTTTAATGTCATTGGTGATTTTTGTTTCAGTAGCCAATTTTGCTTGCTTGATTTCTTTTTTACATTTCCTATTGATATCTCAGTAATGGGAAATTGAGAATTTTGATAATGACTCATTGATTTTGGCAAATTTGTCTGATAAGGTATACTACAAAGCTGCTTATTTTCATGTCTACCATTGATTTATGAAATACAAATTAAAACGACGGTTACACTTTAAGTCCATATAGTTTTGCCTTGTTTTCTGTAAGATTCCCTCCCCTCACTCCAAATATAGCAAATAAAATAAATACTGTGGAGACACGGGGCTTAGTGGGTGCTCTCGTCCACTAAAACCCGCCGCCTTTAGAAAGACAGCGTGGCTCAGGGCTCATCCCAACTGAACGCCAGCCTCCTTAACCGTGGGTGTAACACTACTCAGAAAACACAGGGTGAGGGAACCACAATAATTAGACTTTATTGGATTCCCAAACAATTAACGGCACATAATACATAACCAGCAAAACACAAATGTAACAGGCAACAGAGTCTCACCCTTCCGCTGGCTCACCAGGGATGTAGAATGTCCATGCCTCAGAGGTTCCAGGGCTATTTACTCCAATCCAGCAGCACCCCGCTTTCGGCGGGCACCCACCGAGAAAGGAATAATGCCATATTTAGGAAGCTGTCTGAGGTCGGCAAAGTCTGTAACAGGTGACTGAACTGTCCCAACTTGAGTGTCCTCCATAGGTAGTCCTGGTATGATATTACACAGCCGGAGTCGAAATCCTTAGGCTGTGGATATGGTCTCCAACCGGAACCGGAGTCCCTAGATTGAAGCCATAAGATATCCTGATCCTCTAGTCAGCTCCTAAGAGCTTAGACTAGATCCATCAGCATCCATCAACAACCACCTGGTGGCTTAAAAAAATCCCTTTTATAGCCACAGCCTTCCACTTGGATACACTGCGTCCTCATAGATTGGTTGGACAAGATCGCCTCTCCCATTGGATGAATTTCAAGCTGCATGGACAATGTTCATCCAAATGATGTCTACAGAAAGACTGAGGGTATACATGTAGTCTGGAAGTCACCGACTAGACAATGGCTACTAAGGTAATTACATTAGCAATACACAACTACAATATAATGATTACTGGAAGAGTCTAAAGAAACAATACGTCTGGGTTTCAGTTGCCAACACAATTACATGAGTCAACAAGAGTCTTGTAAAAACAATGAGGGACTTATCCCCCGTCTATAAACAATCTATCATCCTGTCTGGCTGAATGTTAAGAAACTTTAACCCATGAGAGTCCATGTCGTCACAAATAACTCAATGAAAAATTCTATCTCCTGTTATGTAGTGATTATACACTTGTGGCAAATATTCGCTTTGCATGACAGCTGCACAACCTGCTTATCATGGGCACTCTAATGAAATTTATATCAGAGGCTGCACTAAGCAAATTGTGTAGGCAAACTCTGATAACTGTGTAGTTTACCACACAGAGTTCCTTAACACTAGAAGTCCCAGAGAGGGGTCATTCAACATTTCTACCTTTGGAACCCAGAGACGGGTCGAATGACCTGAAGGATTTTAGCTGACATACTATAATCACCGTCTTTTGTTCTGTAATTAAGGCCATTACTTTTGCACCACAGGAAATGTGTTGTTTTCCATTGAGTTTAGAATGCACAATTTACAATAAACTAAATAGAACTAACTAGAAACTAAATGGTTTCTAGTTAGTTCTATTCAGTTTATTGTATTTGTCATTTGACCCTCTTCCGGGACTTCAGGGGGGAGCTCAAAATTTCTGGGACTTCTAGTGTTAAGAAATACCACATCTTGAAATGTAACAATATTGCACTCAAGAAAAGGCATCTAGGCACATGATATACTACGACCTGTTCCTCCAACAAATAATTCAATAGTTACACTGCTTTTACATGAAACAAGTATGATTAAAAAAACATTTTTTCTATACTGTACTTATATATATATATAAAAAGAAGAGAACCATACGACCAAAATCCAAGTGCAAAAAGTGAGATCTTTATTAGTAGGGGTAGGTGCAGGGCGGCACAATACAAGTGGGACGACAGACAATCAGACACTGACCATATTAGAAGACAGTCAATAATTGCAATATTACAACCATGTAAAAATCACAAAACCTCAATCGCCATGTGTACATAGGGGAGACCATTGAAATCCGCACTCCCAATTTAAAAAATTATAGAAATCCAATGTGTAGACAGTTTCAATGGAGTCCCAACCTATGCACTTTGATGATGAGATCTCGCTAGAGGCATATCCTGAGTAAACATCAATCCAGAGCAGACACACTATGCAGGAGCATCAAGAGCATGATGCAATCAATGTATTATCATATGCATTAACATCACTCTGTAAACCCACAATGGGCATCATAAACAGACTGTAGTCATAACCATGCCCAGGATTGCACACAGATTAACAATGGACGTATGACATCACTCAGGAAAGGCTATACCATTATATATAGAGAAAACTAGCATTTCCATATGACTAGTTAGCGTGGGTCCTTACTATTGCACCACAGTACCTCTGTATATAGGGAGGACCTCACAAAATCATGCCAGTATTACGGAAGAGCACTATACCTGAGGGATTAGTGGTCAGTGGATGTTGTCCGCGTCCTTCCCGACGGCCATTTCGGCAAGAAGCCTTCATCAGGGGGCGTGTATAGTGTGGGGGAACACGTGGTTTAAAAAGGAGCGTCAACCAATCACCGCCGGTAACAGTATTGGTGACGCAGGCGGTAACCAGGGCAGCACAGGACGCTCAACGCAAGCCGCGCATACTTCCTGCCCGACGATTCCGGTCACATGACCGCCACGTGTGCGCATCACGTGGCCGTCACACGAGCGGACGTCACACAAGGAAGACGGCGCGGCAATACGGAGACGCCCACTGCTCCCATGGCGCCTGCGCATATATACACCACTATTACATATGCGGTATAGAGTCAGCATTAATGTGAGGAGAATGTTTATGAACGGGACAACATGCTGGGTATATAATATAGCCGGTGCATATGTATATCATAGATGCATGAATACCACAGATACACCACTATTACCTATGCGGTATAGAATCAGCATTAATGTGAGGAGAATATTTATGGGCGGGACAAAGTGCTGGGTATATAATATAGCCGGTGCATATGTATGTCATAGATGCATGAATACCTCAAATACACAATGACAGATGTAAACATGACATGTACAGAAGCATATAGCTATGGATCATAAACATTTAAGTAGTAATTAACCATAGGATCAGCATGAAAAACATGTAAAGCATTAAACAAATCCATTTCCCCATGAAGAACTACAACATTTGGGAAACATCATACTATGTAAGGGATCAGTTTATCCAAATTCAGCATTTAGTGAGATATCCGAACCATATAAGCAACATTATGAAAAAATTATTATTATTATTGTATAAAATGCTATCATATCAATTCATATTGATCCCCTACATACATTCCCGTAAGGTGTAACTACGTCCTGTATATCAGGCAACCTACCCGCTCATGATAATAACAATAGCATCCAAAAAAAACCCACAATGCTCTGTGGATATAAATTCCAAAATATGGGAACTTCATGATGCCATGATCGAAATTCCATACTTAGTGGCAATTCCAAATAGTAGTCATGACATCACGAAAAAAGTAGAATGCTACCATGTAAAATCATGCCGATCCTTTACATATATACACATAAAGTGCAATGGTGTCATATATACATCTCTCACTGGGGCTACCCAGCATAAACCATACCCATAATATCCATAAAGCACAATACTCTATACACATACACAGGCTAACACACAACCAGAATGTCGGATGTTCTTGAAGCTTGGTGCAGTCCCGAATCTTCACATAAATATGGAGACTTCAAGATGATATGGGGAATTTATCAAATTTCAATCATACAAGTATACCCGGAGGATGAGAGGGAAACGCCTATAATGAATAAATAGAAATTAAAAACTAGATAACATACATTAAAACCAATATATAAAAACAAAACCACATAGAATACCCCCACAGATAGATGACACTAGGAGGACCATGCTTATCACAAAAAGGGGGCATAGGAGATATTTTCGTTCAATCCCAGAGGGTGAAGAGTCTTTAATTCCCAAATCCATCTTGTCTCCATTTTGGCCAGTCGTTGGTTAATCTTGCCACCCCGGATGTTAGAATCAAGATGGTCAATGCCCCTGACTCGTAACAACATAGGATCAGATTGATGGTATTGTTTAAAGTGACGTGGGATGGTTTTTAATAATGAGATATCGGAGCAATTAGCTGCTGCGATAATCCCATTGACGTGTTCCCGAATACGTACTTTAAATTGCCTAGTTGTCAGGCCCACATATATTTTGGGGCAGGGGCAGATGGCATAGTAAATGACTGCCGACGTTGTACAGGTGATAAATTTCTTAATGGAGAAAGTGTGTGTACCCATAGAGTCCGTAAACGTATTCGTCCTGTCCACATTCGGACAGGCCACACAACGACCACATGGTACACAACCAACACGAGGAGCCACAGGGCCAAACGGAGTTGGCTGTATGTTCTCGTCGTAATGGCTTGCCACAAGATGATCACGGAGATTTTTAGATCTCCGAATGCTTAACATTGGTCTCTCAGAGATCATCTGAGCCAATATGGGATCAGCCTGCAAGACTGGCCAAAATTTCTGCAGGCAAAATCTCATAGCTGAAAATTGGCCATGGTAGTCAGTTACGAATCTCACGGTTTCCTGTGATGAAGATTTCTTGGGTGCGTACAACAGGGAGTGGCGAGAAGAATGCCTCGCTCTGTTGTAGGCTCTCTTCACACATCGGTTACTGTAACCTCTTGCATAAAATCTATGCTTGAGGTCCAGTGCACGTTCTTCAAAGTCCGAGTCGGTGGAGCAGATCCTGCGGAGCTGCAGGAACTGGCCCACCGGAATGGACCGAATCATGTGACCAGGATGTGAAGAGGATGCATGCAACAACATGTTCCCTGCGGTCTTCTTTCGGAATATGTCCGTTTGGATACTATTGTTAGAATCTCTTTTAACGATCACGTCAAGAAAATAGACGGACTGAGCATTGTGAGTGTAGGTGATATGAATATTATAGTCATTACAGTTCAGGCTCTTCATGAAGTCATGGAGTTCAGTCTCAGTACCCTGCCAGATCAAAAAGATGTCGTCGATGTACCGTGTCCAAAAAGGGACACGGTCCATCGACGGCAGCTGATCTGACAGGAAGAGGTCCCTCTCCCACAGCCCCAGGAACAGGTTGGCATAGGAGGGGACAAAAGAAGCCCCCATCGCTGTTCCCTGGAGCTGCAGGTAGAAAGACCCCTTAAAAACAAAAAAATTATGGGTTAGAGTGAACTCCAATAACTCCATGATAAGAGCCACCATGTCAGATGATAAATTTGACATCTCTAGAAAAAATCGGGTGGCTCGAAGTCCGTCACAATGTCTTATGCTGGTGTAGAGAGATTCCACATCCCCAGTCACCAGCACAGAATCATCACCAATGCTCAGTCCATCGATCTTCCTGAGGAAATCGCCTGTATCCTTAATAAAAGATGGTAAACCCTCGACAAGCGGCTGAAGCTTGGTATCTATCCATCGGTTTACATGTTCCAAAAAATTCCCTCTACCAGATACAATTGGTCTACCAGGGGGAGGGCTAATACCTTTATGAATTTTAGGCAGGAGGTATAGTGTTGGGATTGTCGGCTCAGATACCTGGAGGGCCGAAGCCAGGTCTTGGGTGATAACGTTAGTGGCTAGTGCGGTTTTTAGGATCCCCTGAAGAAGGGACGTAAAGGCAGAAAGCGGGTTAAAGGTCAGCTTTTTATAGCAGACCTTGTCCCGCAGCTGCCTGAACGCCTCCCTCTCGTAGAGATCCCTTGGCCACACCACCACATTACCACCCTTGTCCGCCGGCTTCAGCACCACTCCAGGCAATGTCCGCAATTCCCGCAACCTAGTGCGCTCCTGCCAAGAAAGATTATCATGAGAGATACCAGCTGGAATATTATCGAACTCCTTGGAAACCAGTTGCACAAATAACTCCACATTTGGGCATGATGAGAGAGGAGGGAATTTTTTAGACCGTGGACGTATTGAAAGTGGAATCTTACCTCCTTCTGGAGTAATATGTTCCATGGCCAATTCTTCAAGATCACGTAGGGCTACTTGTTCCTCCTCTGTAGGAAAGAGTTTTTTCAAATTAGTGTCAAAAAAATATCTTTTAAAGATTAAGGAACGAGCAAATAAATGCAAGTCCTTCGTGGCCAAAAAGCGATCAAATCTGGCAGTTGGTGAAAAGGAAAGACCCTTTTCCAAGAGAGAGAGATCAGAGGGAGAAAGGACATAAGAACTAAGATTAATCACCTTATTCGAGAATTTATATCCCGGTGTCCTATAGTTGTTTGTTTTTACAGCAGGTGTCATATTCTCTCTCGATCTCCCAATCAATAAGCCAGATCGGGTGGTAATACTGGATTGAGCTGAAGTAACATCCGACTGATCGCTGATTGAAGACACAGAAGAAAAAGAGGCTGAACGAGTTGCCCTAGGTGATCCAGAGGGGGCCTGTCTCCAGAGGTAGACCGTCTTTTGGGAAAAATCCCGTAGATCACGGGCCCACTTTTTAGCCTGCGTATCATGGATTTTCTTGACACAGTTATCGAGATTTTTTTCAAGTCTTGAATCAAATACAGATAATTGATCCGGCGGACACAATTCCTTAAATTTGGATTGTGCCTCATCCAAAGAAATATCTATACTGGAAATGCTCTTGGTGTTAGACTCAACTAGCAATTCCATAAAAGTTGAGGAACACATGTTGCATGCCTCCTCCCATCTTGTGATGAAGGATAGGTCATCAATGAAGAAGGTGGGGATAACACGGACTCTCAGCCCTCGGGGTATGAATTTCTTCGAAATATATCTCTGTAAAAATTGACGATTCCACCATATTTTAGATCTTTTTAAATGTAATTGTTGGATTATGGAGAATGCCTCTTCCAGATTGTGATCACTTGCAGGTGTCATACCGCCGTCCAATTCACCATACACCTGGTTGGCCTGATCCAGCCAACATTTCTCCTTTGCCTTGTAGTCCATAGCTGGAGTACAATCTGTGCAAAACACAGTAAAGTTAATGTTCAAAAGAAACCACAGCCACACCATGATTTACCAGACATAAGTATAAATAGTAACCATCATAATATGTATAGAATCCTGGATGGGGACTGAGGACAAGTCGCAGTTAATAACAAAAAGAAGAGAACCATACGACCAAAATCCAAGTGCAAAAAGTGAGATCTTTATTAGTAGGGGTAGGTGCAGGGCGGCACAATACAAGTGGGACGACAGACAATCAGACACTGACCATATTAGAAGACAGTCAATAATTGCAATATTACAACCATGTAAAAATCACAAAACCTCAATCGCCATGTGTACATAGGGGAGACCATTGAAATCCGCACTCCCAATTTAAAAAATTATAGAAATCCAATGTGTAGACAGTTTCAATGGAGTCCCAACCTATGCACTTTGATGATGAGATCTCGCTAGAGGCATATCCTGAGTAAACATCAATCCAGAGCAGACACACTATGCAGGAGCATCAAGAGCATGATGCAATCAATGTATTATCATATGCATTAACATCACTCTGTAAACCCACAATGGGCATCATAAACAGACTGTAGTCATAACCATGCCCAGGATTGCACACAGATTAACAATGGACGTATGACATCACTCAGGAAAGGCTATACCATTATATATAGAGAAAACTAGCATTTCCATATGACTAGTTAGCGTGGGTCCTTACTATTGCACCACAGTACCTCTGTATATAGGGAGGACCTCACAAAATCATGCCAGTATTACGGAAGAGCACTATACCTGAGGGATTAGTGGTCAGTGGATGTTGTCCGCGTCCTTCCCGACGGCCGTTTCGGCGAGAAGCCTTCGTCAGGGGGCGTGTATAGTGTGGGGGAACACGTGGTTTAAAAAGGAGCGTCAACCAATCACCGCCGGTAACAGTATTGGTGACGCAGGCGGTAACCAGGGCAGCACAGGACGCTCAACGCAAGCCGCGCATACTTCCTGCCCGACGATTCCGGTCACATGACCGCCACGTGTGCGCATCACGTGGCCGTCACACGAGCGGACGTCACACAAGGAAGACGGCGCGGCAATACGGAGACGCCCACTGCTCCCATGGCGCCTGCGCATATATACACCACTATTACATATGCGGTATAGAGTCAGCATTAATGTGAGGAGAATGTTTATGAACGGGACAACATGCTGGGTATATAATATAGCCGGTGCATATGTATATCATAGATGCATGAATACCACAGATACACCACTATTACCTATGCGGTATAGAATCAGCATTAATGTGAGGAGAATATTTATGGGCGGGACAAAGTGCTGGGTATATAATATAGCCGGTGCATATGTATGTCATAGATGCATGAATACCTCAAATACACAATGACAGATGTAAACATGACATGTACAGAAGCATATAGCTATGGATCATAAACATTTAAGTAGTAATTAACCATAGGATCAGCATGAAAAACATGTAAAGCATTAAACAAATCCATTTCCCCATGAAGAACTACAACATTTGGGAAACATCATACTATGTAAGGGATCAGTTTATCCAAATTCAGCATTTAGTGAGATATCCGAACCATATAAGCAACATTATGAAAAAATTATTATTATTATTGTATAAAATGCTATCATATCAATTCATATTGATCCCCTACATACATTCCCGTAAGGTGTAACTACGTCCTGTATATCAGGCAACCTACCCGCTCATGATAATAACAATAGCATCCAAAAAACCCCCACAATGCTCTGTGGATATAAATTCCAAAATATGGGAACTTCATGATGCCATGATCGAAATTCCATACTTAGTGGCAATTCCAAATAGTAGTCATGACATCACGAAAAAAGTAGAATGCTACCATGTAAAATCATGCCGATCCTTTACATATATACACATAAAGTGCAATGGTGTCATATATACATCTCTCACTGGGGCTACCCAGCATAAACCATACCCATAATATCCATAAAGCACAATTGTAATACTATTGTATGTTTGAGGATTTCGATAGCGTTAGGGCAATGACAGCCAGAGACGAGTTTGTGGTACAAGATGTTTTTATGATATGTAACCACGGTAGATACACAACGGAAATACACAGTATAACAAACACAAAAAATACCTTTCTGAAACGGAGCGAAGGGGATTCCCGGGGCCACGCACCGGACTCCCCCAGGGAGACCACCGGAGCGAACCCCTATACAGGGACTGTCCGGCAATCAACCCCGGAAGGCCTAAATGCGGTGCAGCCGGGACACAAGGGGCAAGCAGTAAAGTCCAGAAGTGTCCGTACGGAATGAAAGTCCAGAATGGTTATGAACCGGAAGAAACCGGGCAGACGTGCTGACAAAAGACGGCAGACGGAGTCCGGGCACAGTTTGAAGAAACCGGGTATGGTCCAGAGTCGGTCGGTAGATTTCCAGGAGGATCCAAAGGTAATCAAGTAGCAGCAGCAGCAAAGCAGGAGCACACAGCAAGCAGTATACTCAGGCACTGGACCAAGCTTAGAGGCGGCCTTTTAAGCAGCTGGACAGGAAGTAGGGCAACAGAACACAAAACTCCATGTTAACTGAGGGCAAGCTTTTTCAAAAGAGGACTGGAAAACCCGGAAACCTGACACAATACTCTATACACATACACAGGCTAACACACAACCAGAATGTCGGATGTTCTTGAAGCTTGGTGCAGTCCCGAATCTTCACATAAATATGGAGACTTCAAGATGATATGGGGAATTTATCAAATTTCAATCATACAAGTATACCCGGAGGATGAGAGGGAAACGCCTATAATGAATAAATAGAAATTAAAAACTAGATAACATACATTAAAACCAATATATAAAAACAAAACCACATAGAATACCCCCACAGATAGATGACACTAGGAGGACCATGCTTATCACAAAAAGGGGGCATAGGAGATATTTTCGTTCAATCCCAGAGGGTGAAGAGTCTTTAATTCCCAAATCCATCTTGTCTCCATTTTGGCCAGTCGTTGGCTAATCTTGCCACCCCGGATGTTAGAATCAAGATGGTCAATGCCCCTGACTCGTAACAACATAGGATCAGATTGATGGTATTGTTTAAAGTGACGTGGGATGGTTTTTAATAATGAGATATCGGAGCAATTAGCTGCTGCGATAATCCCATTGACGTGTTCCCGAATACGTACTTTAAATTGCCTAGTTGTCAGGCCCACATATATTTTGGGGCAGGGGCAGATGGCATAGTAAATGACTGCCGACGTTGTACAGGTGATAAATTTCTTAATGGAGAAAGTATGTGTACCCATAGAGTCCGTAAACGTATTCGTCCTGTCCACATTCGGACAGGCCACACAACGACCACATGGTACACAACCAACACGAGGAGCCACAGGGCCAAACGGAGTTGGCTGTATGTTCTCGTCGTAATGGCTTGCCACAAGATGATCACGGAGATTTTTAGATCGGATATCTCACTAAATGCTGAATTTGGATAAACTGATCCCTTACATAGTATGATGTTTCCCAAATGTTGTAGTTCTTCATGGGGAAATGGATTTGTTTAATGCTTTACATGTTTTTCATGCTGATCCTATGGTTAATTACTACTTAAATGTTTATGATCCATAGCTATATGCTTCTGTACATGTCATGTTTACATCTGTCATTGTGTATTTGAGGTATTCATGCATCTATGACATACATATGCACCGGCTATATTATATACCCAGCACTTTGTCCCGCCCATAAATATTCTCCTCACATTAATGCTGATTCTATACCGCATAGGTAATAGTGGTGTATCTGTGGTATTCATGCATCTATGATATACATATGCACCGGCTATATTATATACCCAGCATGTTGTCCCGTTCATAAACATTCTCCTCACATTAATGCTGACTCTATACCGCATATGTAATAGTGGTGTATATATGCGCAGGCGCCATGGGAGCAGTGGGCGTCTCCGTATTGCCGCGCCGTCTTCCTTGTGTGACGTCCGCTCGTGTGACGGCCACGTGATGCGCACACGTGGCGGTCATGTGACCGGAATCGTCGGGCAGGAAGTATGCGCGGCTTGCGTTGAGCGTCCTGTGCTGCCCTGGTTACCGCCTGCGTCACCAATACTGTTACCGGCGGTGATTGGTTGACGCTCCTTTTTAAACCACGTGTTCCCCCACACTATACACGCCCCCTGACGAAGGCTTCTCGCCGAAACGGCCGTCGGGAAGGACGCGGACAACATCCACTGACCACTAATCCCTCAGGTATAGTGCTCTTCCGTAATACTGGCATGATTTTGTGAGGTCCTCCCTATATACAGAGGTACTGTGGTGCAATAGTAAGGACCCACGCTAACTAGTCATATGGAAATGCTAGTTTTCTCTATATATAATGGTATAGCCTTTCCTGAGTGATGTCATACGTCCATTGTTAATCTGTGTGCAATCCTGGGCATGGTTATGACTACAGTCTGTTTATGATGCCCATTGTGGGTTTACAGAGTGATGTTAATGCATATGATAATACATTGATTGCATCATGCTCTTGATGCTCCTGCATAGTGTGTCTGCTCTGGATTGATGTTTACTCAGGATATGCCTCTAGCGAGATCTCATCATCAAAGTGCATAGGTTGGGACTCCATTGAAACTGTCTACACATTGGATTTCTATAATTTTTTAAATTGGGAGTGCGGATTTCAATGGTCTCCCCTATGTACACATGGCGATTGAGGTTTTGTGATTTTTACATGGTTGTAATATTGCAATTATTGACTGTCTTCTAATATGGTCAGTGTCTGATTGTCTGTCGTCCCACTTGTATTGTGCCGCCCTGCACCTACCCCTACTAATAAAGATCTCACTTTTTGCACTTGGATTTTGGTCGTATGGTTCTCTTCTTTTTGTTATTAACTGCGACTTGTCCTCAGTCCCCATCCAGGATTCTATACATATTATGATGGTTACTATTTATACTTATGTCTGGTAAATCATGGTGTGGCTGTGGTTTCTTTTGAACATTAACTTTACTGTGTTTTGCACAGATTGTACTCCAGCTATGGACTACAAGGCAAAGGAGAAATGTTGGCTGGATCAGGCCAACCAGGTGTATGGTGAATTGGACGGCGGTATGACACCTGCAAGTGATCACAATCTGGAAGAGGCATTCTCCATAATCCAACAATTACATTTAAAAAGATCTAAAATATGGTGGAATCGTCAATTTTTACAGAGATATATTTCGAAGAAATTCATACCCCGAGGGCTGAGAGTCCGTGTTATCCCCACCTTCTTCATTGATGACCTATCCTTCATCATAAGATGGGAGGAGGCATGCAACATGTGTTCCTCAACTTTTATGGAATTGCTAGTTGAGTCTAACACCAAGAGCATTTCCAGTATAGATATTTCTTTGGATGAGGCACAATCCAAATTTAAGGAATTGTGTCCGCCGGATCAATTATCTGTATTTGATTCAAGACTTGAAAAAAATCTCGATAACTGTGTCAAGAAAATCCATGATACGCAGGCTAAAAAGTGGGCCCGTGATCTACGGGATTTTTCCCAAAAGACGGTCTACCTCTGGAGACAGGCCCCCTCTGGATCACCTAGGGCAACTCGTTCAGCCTCTTTTTCTTCTGTGTCTTCAATCAGCGATCAGTCGGATGTTACTTCAGCTCAATCCAGTATTACCACCCGATCTGGCTTATTGATTGGGAGATCGAGAGAGAATATGACACCTGCTGTAAAAACAAACAACTATAGGACACCGGGATATAAATTCTCGAATAAGGTGATTAATCTTAGTTCTTATATCCTTTCTCCCTCTGATCTCTCTCTCTTGGAAAAGGGTCTTTCCTTTTCACCAACTGCCAGATTTGATCGCTTTTTGGCCACGAAGGACTTGCATTTATTTGCTCGTTCCTTAATCTTTAAAAGATATTTTTTTGACACTAATTTGAAAAAACTCTTTCCTACAGAGGAGGAACAAGTAGCCCTACGTGATCTTGAAGAATTGGCCATGGAACATATTACTCCAGAAGGAGGTAAGATTCCACTTTCAATACGTCCACGGTCTAAAAAATTCCCTCCTCTCTCATCATGCCCAAATGTGGAGTTATTTGTGCAACTGGTTTCCAAGGAGTTCGATAATATTCCAGCTGGTATCTCTCATGATAATCTTTCTTGGCAGGAGCGCACTAGGTTGCGGGAATTGCGGACATTGCCTGGAGTGGTGCTGAAGCCGGCGGACAAGGGTGGTAACGTGGTGGTGTGGCCAAGGGATCTCTACGAGAGGGAGGCGTTCAGGCAGCTGCGGGACAAGGTCTGCTATAAAAAGCTGACCTTTAACCCGCTTTCTGCCTTTACGTCCCTTCTTCAGGGGATCCTAAAAACCGCACTAGCCACTAACGTTATCACCCAAGACCTGGCTTCGGCCCTCCAGGTATCTGAGCCGACAATCCCAACACTATACCTCCTGCCTAAAATTCATAAAGGTATTAGCCCTCCCCCTGGTAGACCAATTGTATCTGGTAGAGGGAATTTTTTGGAACATGTAAACCGATGGATAGATACCAAGCTTCAGCCGCTTGTCGAGGGTTTACCATCTTTTATTAAGGATACAGGCGATTTCCTCAGGAAGATCGATGGACTGAGCATTGGTGATGATTCTGTGCTGGTGACTGGGGATGTGGAATCTCTCTACACCAGCATAAGACATTGTGACGGACTTCGAGCCACCCGATTTTTTCTAGAGATGTCAAATTTATCATCTGACATGGTGGCTCTTATCATGGAGTTATTGGAGTTCACTCTAACCCATAATTTTTTTGTTTTTAAGGGGTCTTTCTACCTGCAGCTCCAGGGAACAGCGATGGGGGCTTCTTTTGCCCCCTCCTATGCCAACCTGTTCCTGGGGCTGTGGGAGAGGGACCTCTTCCTGTCAGATCAGCTGCCGTCGATGGACCGTGTCCCTTTTTGGACACGGTACATCGACGACATCTTTTTGATCTGGCAGGGTACTGAGACTGAACTCCATGACTTCATGAAGAGCCTGAACTGTAATGACTATAATATTCATATCACCTACACTCACCATGCTCAGTCCGTCGATTTTCTTGACGTGATCATTAAAAGAGATTCTAACAATAGTATCCAAACGGACATATTCCGAAAGAAGACCGCAGGGAACATGTTGTTGCATGCATCCTCTTCACATCCTGGTCACATGATTCGGTCCATTCCGGTGGGCCAGTTCCTGCGGCTCCGCAGGATCTGCTCCACCGACTCGGACTTTGAAGAACGTGCACTGGACCTCAAGCATAGATTTTATGCAAGAGGTTACAGTAAACGATGTGTGAAGAGAGCCTACAACAGAGCGAGGCATTCTTCTCGCCACTCCCTGTTGTACGCACCCAAGAAATCTTCATCACAGGAAACCGTGAGATTCGTAACTGACTACCATGGCCAATTTTCAGCTATGAGATTTTGCCTGCAGAAATTTTGGCCAGTCTTGCAGGCTGATCCCATATTGGCTCAGATGATCTCTGAGAGACCAATGTTAAGCATTCGGAGATCTAAAAATCTCCGTGATCATCTTGTGGCAAGCCATTACGACGAGAACATACAGCCAACTCCGTTTGGCCCTGTGGCTCCTCGTGTTGGTTGTGTACCATGTGGTCGTTGTGTGGCCTGTCCGAATGTGGACAGGACGAATACGTTTACGGACTCTATGGGTACACACACTTTCTCCATTAAGAAATTTATCACCTGTACAACGTCGGCAGTCATTTACTATGCCATCTGCCCCTGCCCCAAAATATATGTGGGCCTGACAACTAGGCAATTTAAAGTACGTATTCGGGAACACGTCAATGGGATTATCGCAGCAGCTAATTGCTCCGATATCTCATTATTAAAAACCATCCCACGTCACTTTAAACAATACCATGAATCTGATCCTATGTTGTTACGAGTCAGGGGCATTGACCATCTTGATTCTAACATCCGGGGTGGCAAGATTAGCCAACGACTGGCCAAAATGGAGACAAGATGGATTTGGGAATTAAAGACTCTTCACCCTCTGGGATTGAACGAAAATATCTCCTATGCCCCCTTTTTGTGATAAGCATGGTCCTCCTAGTGTCATCTATCTGTGGGGGTATTCTATGTGGTTTTGTTTTTATATATTGGTTTTAATGTATGTTATCTAGTTTTTAATTTCTATTTATTCATTATAGGCGTTTCCCTCTCATCCTCCGGGTATACTTGTATGATTGAAATTTGATAAATTCCCCATATCATCTTGAAGTCTCCATATTTATGTGAAGATTCGGGACTGCACCAAGCTTCAAGAACATCCGACATTCTGGTTGTGTGTTAGCCTGTGTATGTGTATAGAGTATTGTGCTTTATGGATATTATGGGTATGGTTTATGCTGGGTAGCCCCAGTGAGAGATGTATATATGACACCATTGCACTTTATGTGTATATATGTAAAGGATCGGCATGATTTTACATGGTAGCATTCTACTTTTTTCGTGATGTCATGACTACTATTTGGAATTGCCACTAAGTATGGAATTTCGATCATGGCATCATGAAGTTCCCATATTTTGGAATTTATATCCACAGAGCATTGTGGGGTTTTTTTGGATGCTATTGTTATTATCATGAGCGGGTAGGTTGCCTGATATACAGGACGTAGTTACACCTTACGGGAATGTATGTAGGGGATCAATATGAATTGATATGATAGCATTTTATACAATAATAATAATAATTTTTTCATAATGTTGCTTATATGGTTCGGATATCTCACTAAATGCTGAATTTGGATAAACTGATCCCTTACATAGTATGATGTTTCCCAAATGTTGTAGTTCTTCATGGGGAAATGGATTTGTTTAATGCTTTACATGTTTTTCATGCTGATCCTATGGTTAATTACTACTTAAATGTTTATGATCCATAGCTATATGCTTCTGTACATGTCATGTTTACATCTGTCATTGTGTATTTGAGGTATTCATGCATCTATGACATACATATGCACCGGCTATATTATATACCCAGCACTTTGTCCCGCCCATAAATATTCTCCTCACATTAATGCTGATTCTATACCGCATAGGTAATAGTGGTGTATCTGTGGTATTCATGCATCTATGATATACATATGCACCGGCTATATTATATACCCAGCATGTTGTCCCGTTCATAAACATTCTCCTCACATTAATGCTGACTCTATACCGCATATGTAATAGTGGTGTATATATGCGCAGGCGCCATGGGAGCAGTGGGCGTCTCCGTATTGCCGCGCCGTCTTCCTTGTGTGACGTCCGCTCGTGTGACGGCCACGTGATGCGCACACGTGGCGGTCATGTGACCGGAATCGTCGGGCAGGAAGTATGCGCGGCTTGCGTTGAGCGTCCTGTGCTGCCCTGGTTACCGCCTGCGTCACCAATACTGTTACCGGCGGTGATTGGTTGACGCTCCTTTTTAAACCACGTGTTCCCCCACACTATACACGCCCCCTGACGAAGGATTCTCGCCGAAACGGCCGTCGGGAAGGACGCGGACAACATCCACTGACCACTAATCCCTCAGGTATAGTGCTCTTCCATAATACTGGCATGATTTTGTGAGGTCCTCCCTATATACAGAGGTACTGTGGTGCAATAGTAAGGACCCACGCTAACTAGTCATATGGAAATGCTAGTTTTCTCTATATATAATGGTATAGCCTTTCCTGAGTGATGTCATACGTCCATTGTTAATCTGTGTGCAATCCTGGGCATGGTTATGACTACAGTCTGTTTATGATGCCCATTGTGGGTTTACAGAGTGATGTTAATGCATATGATAATACATTGATTGCATCATGCTCTTGATGCTCCTGCATAGTGTGTCTGCTCTGGATTGATGTTTACTCAGGATATGCCTCTAGCGAGATCTCATCATCAAAGTGCATAGGTTGGGACTCCATTGAAACTGTCTACACATTGGATTTCTATAATTTTTTAAATTGGGAGTGCGGATTTCAATGGTCTCCCCTATGTACACATGGCGATTGAGGTTTTGTGATTTTTACATGGTTGTAATATTGCAATTATTGACTGTCTTCTAATATGGTCAGTGTCTGATTGTCTGTCGTCCCACTTGTATTGTGCCGCCCTGCACCTACCCCTACTAATAAAGATCTCACTTTTTGCACTTGGATTTTGGTCGTATGGTTCTCTTCTTTTTGTTATTAACTGCGACTTGTCCTCAGTCCCCATCCAGGATTCTATACATATTATGATGGTTACTATTTATACTTATGTCTGGTAAATCATGGTGTGGCTGTGGTTTCTTTTGAACATTATATATATATATATATACAGTCAGGGCCAGAAATATTTGGACAGTGACACAAGTTTTGTTATTTTAGCTGTTTACAAAAACATGTTCAGAAATACAATTATATATATAATATGGGCTGAAAGTGCACACTCCCAGCTGCAATATGAGAGTTTTCACATCCAAATCGGAGAAAGGGTTTAGGAATCATAGCTCTGTAATGCATAGCCTCCTCTTTTTCAAGGGACCAAAAGTAATTGGACAAGGGACTCTAAGGGCTGCAATTAACTCTGAAGGCGTCTCCCTCGTTAACCTGTAATCAATGAAGTAGTTAAAAGGTCTGGGGTTGATTACAGGTGTGTGGTTTTGCATTTGGAAGCTGTTGCTGTGACCAGAAAACATGCGGTCTAAGGAACTCTCAATTGAGATGAAGCAGAACATCCTGAGGCTGAAAAAAAAGAAAAAATCCATCAGAGAGATAGCAGACATGCTTGGAGTAGCAAAATCAACAGTCAGGTACATTCTGAGAAAAAAGGAATTGACTGGTGAGCTTGGGAACTCAAAAAGGCCTGGGCGTCCACGGATGACAACAGTGGTGGATGATTGCCGCATACTTTCTTTGGTGAAGAAGAACCCGTTCACAACATCAACTGAAGTCCAGAACACTCTCAGTGAAGTAGGTGTATCTGTCTCTAAGTCAACAGTAAAGAGAAGACTCCATGAAAGTAAATACAAAGGGTTCACATCTAGATGCAAACCATTCATTAATTCCAAAAATAGACAGGCCAGAGTTAAATTTGCTGAAAAACACCTCATGAAGCCAGCTCAGTTCTGGAAAAGAATTCTATGGACAGATGAGACAAAGATCCACCTGTACCAGAATGATGGGAAGAAAAAAGTTTGGAGAAGAAAGGGAATGGCACATGATCCAAGGCACACCACATCCTCTGTAAAACATGGTGGAGGCAACGTGATGGCATGGGCATGCATGGCTTTCAATGTCACTGGGTCACTTGTGTTTATTGATGACATAACAGCAGACAAGAGTAGCCGGATGAATTCTGAAGTGTACCGGGATATACTTTCAGCCCAGATTCAGCCAAATACCGCAAAGTTGATCGGACGGCGCTTCATAGTACAGATGGACAATGACCCCAAGCATACAGCCAAAGCTACCCAGGAGTTCATGAGTGCAAAAAAGTGGAACATTCTGCAATGGCCAAGTCAATCACCAGATCTTAACCCAATTGAGCATGCATTTCACTTGCTCAAATCCAGACTTAAGACAGAAAGACCCACAAACAAGCAAGACCTGAAGGCTGCGGCTGTAAAAGCCTGGCAAAGCATTAAGAAGGAGGAAACCCAGCGTTTGGTGATGTCCATGGGTTCCAGACTTAAAACAGTGATTGCCTCCAAAGGATTCGCAACAAAATATTGAAAATAAAAATATTTTGTTTGGGTTTGGTTTATTTGTCCAATTACTTTTGACCTCCTAAAATGTGGAGTGTTTGTAAAGAAATGTGTACAATTCCTACAATTTCTATCAGATATTTTTGTTCAAACCTTCAAATTAAATGTTACAATCTGCACTTGAATTCTGTTGTAGAGGTTTCATTTCAAATCCAATGTGGTGGCATGCAGAGACCAACTCGCGAAAATATTGTCACTGTCCAAATATTTCTGGACCTAACTGTATATATATATATATATATATATATATATATATATATATATACAGTGTGCCCACCCATATTCTGTCCACTGCCATTACCTTGAGAACGGCGGCAGCTACAGTTAGGTCCAGAAATATTTGGACAGTGAGACAATTTTCGCGAGTTGGGCTCTGCATGCCACCACATTGGATTTGAAATGAAACCTCTACAACAGAATTCAAGTGCAGATTGTAACGTTTAATTTGAAGGTTTGAACAAAAATATCTGATAGAAATTGTAGGAATTGTACACATTTCTTTACAAACACTCCACATTTTAGGAGGTCAAAAGTAATTGGACAAATAAACCAAACCCAAACAAAATATTTTTATTTTCAATATTTTGTTGCGAATCCTTTGGAGGCAATCACTGCCTTAAGTCTGGAACCCATGGACATCACCAAACGCTGGGTTTTCTCCTTCTTAATGCTTTGCCAGGCCTTTACAGCCGCAGCCTTCAGGTCTTGCTTGTTTGTGGGTCTTTCCATCTTAAGTCTGGATTTGAGCAAGTGAAATGCATGCTCAATTGGGTTAAGATCTGGTGATTGACTTGGCCATTGCAGAATGTTCCACTTTTTTCACTCATGAACTCCTGGGTAGCTTTGGCTGTATGCTTGGGGTCATTGTCCATCTGTACTATGAAGCGCCGTCCGATCAACTTTGTGGCATTTGGCTGAATCTGGGCTGAAAGTATATCCCGGTACACTTCAGAATTCATCCGGCTACTCTTGTCTGCTGTTATGTCATCAATAAACACAAGTGACCCAGTGCCATTGAAAGCCATGCATGCCCATGCCATCACGTTGCCTCCACCATGTTTTACAGAGGATGTGGTGTGCCTTGGATCATGTGCCGTTCCCTTTCTTCTCCAAACTTTTTTCTTCCCATCATTCTGGTACAGGTTGATCTTTGTCTCATCTGTCCATAGAATACTTTTCCAGAACTGAGCTGGCTTCATGAGGTGTTTTTCAGCAAATTTAACTCTGGCCTGTCTATTTTTGGAATTGATGAATGGTTTGCATCTAGATGTGAACTCTTTGTATTTACTTTCATGGAGTCTTCTCTTTACTGTTGACTTAGAGACAGATACACCTACTTCACTGAGAGTGTTCTGAACTTCAGTTGATGTTGTGAACGGGTTCTTCTTCACCAAAGAAAGTATGCGGCGATCATCCACCACTGTTGTCATCCGTGGACGCCCAGGCCTTTTTGAGTTCCCAAGCTCACTAGTCAATTCCTTTTTTCTCAGAATGTACCCGACTGTTGATTTTGCTACTCCAAGCATGTCTGCTATCTCTCTGATGGATTTTTTTTTTTTTTTCAGCCTCAGGATGTTCTGCTTCATCTCAATTGAGAGTTCCTTAGACCGCATGTTGTCTGGTCACAGCAACAGCTTCCAAATGCAAAACCACACACCTGTAATCAACCCCAGACCTTTTAATTACTTCATTGATTACAGGTTAACGAGGGAGACGCCTTCAGAGTTAATTGCAGCCCTTAGAGTCCCTTGTCCAATTACTTTTGGTCCCTTGAAAAAGAGGAGGCTATGCATTACAGAGCTATGATTCCTAAACCCTTTCTCCGATTTGGATGTGAAAACTCTCATATTGCAGCTGGGAGTGTGCACTTTCAGCCCATATTATATATATAATTGTATTTCTGAACATGTTTTTGTAAACAGCTAAAATAAGAAAACTTGTGTCACTGTCCAAATATTTCTGGACCTAACTGTATAGGCATAGAAGTGGGGTCTAGGTATAGTTAAGTAGCCATGCGCTACGCAATGAAACCACCTATAGCGCCACCTGATGGAAAACAACGGAGTTAGCGTTTTTATCTCGAAAACGGAACGAGATAGAGAAAAAAGGGAATTACAAAGTTGTAAGCCATTATCAATTCAATACGAATCAACACCTTGTATACAGAAATGCTATGATATGAAACCCATGACCCCCCAAAAACATTGAATGCTGGTCACGCATATGGCATTCATTTAACTTTGATGCTCAAAGTGGCCACCGTCAGCTGCAATGCACATCTGGACTGTGGACAGCATACTGTATCTTGCTGGACGTTGTGCAATATGGTAGGTGACACGTTTGCACAAGCATCTGTGATACATCGTTGTAGGTCCTGCAATGTTGGTGGAGGGGTTGCATACACCTGCTGTTTGAAATGACCTCACAGAAAGAAGTCCAATGGGGTCAGGTCAGGTGAGTGTGGAGGCCACTTCATGCAGCCACCATACCCAATGACTTGTAGGAAGGTCTCCATGAGGTTTCACTTCACGTCCGCAGCCTTGTGAGTTTTATATGTTCTAATCGTAGCATTTTTGTATGCAAGGTGTCGATTCGTATTGAATTGATGATGCCCTACAACTTTGTAATTCACTGTTTTTCTCTATCTCATTCCGTTTTCGAGATAAAAATGCTAACTCTGTTGTTTTCCACCAGGTGGCGCTATAGGTGGTTTAATTGCGTAGCGCAAGGCTACTTTACTATACCTAGACACCACTTCTATGCCTATAGCTGCCGCCGTTCTCAAGTTAATGGTGGTGGACAGGATATGGGTGGAAACACTATATGATGAATGAGCTCCCAAAATATTTGCAATGTAATACAATGTCCCCCACTGCCACCAGCACAGTATTATGACCCCATAAATCACCTCTACACAGTATAATTTCAGCACAGCCCCATTAACAGTATGTAATATGATTAATGTAAGTGTAATGTAAAAATAATGTAACTATTAGATGCCACTAGGTTTACATAGAGCAACCAGCAGCACAATATATTAGGCAATTGGTAAACATTTACTGAACAGTGGTCGTCTGATTTGCCTGTTTACACAGGAAGACCAAAGAAAATGATTAGGGATGATCGAATACCTCAAATATTCAGCTTTGGGAATATCCGATGAATAGGTCTCCGCTATGCGAATATTCGATGCGCAATGGTTGTCTCTGGGGAGCCCGAATAGTTCCAAATAGTTGTTATACGGGTTTCCCATAGACTTACATTGTGCATCGAATTTTCGCGAATAGTCGAATAGCGGCGACCTATTCGGCAAATATTCATGAAGCCGAATATTTGAGGTATTCGATCATCCCTAAAATTGATGCATAATGAGTGTTGTGTATTAGATGACTAGGTGCGCATAACCTGTCATTGTTCTCAAAATTGCAAGTCCTGTTTTCACAAAATAATGCACCACCAAGAGTGATGTTTTTTTTGGTGCATAAAAGATCATTTCAGTTGATGAACAAGTTCATTGGTTGATCGGCAGAGGTTTATCTCCTAGAGAATAAAAGAAGATCATGCATTGGAAATTCTACAGGCCAGATCCTTTTCGAATCAACAGTATCCCATGCACCACTCCACCACTCATGCTGCTTGGTGCAACTCTCCACCAGCTGTAACTTTGTAGTGAATCCAAAAAATTCCAAGACACCGAGAAGCTCCTCTCAGTTACTCAGATCGTTCATGTGCCACTGGAAGAATAGGAGAGAGCAATAAGGACCAATCCTTCTCTCCACTGTTACGGTTGCTGTGACACTGGAGACTATGCTCGGATTTCTTGCTACTGCACATGTGCGAGCACTAGAGACTATGTTCGGATTTCTTGCTACTGCACATGTGCAAGCACTGAAGACTAGTCCTATCTTGGAGCCATTGCACATGTGCGGGTGACATCATCGCTGACACGAGGTCACATGTCTCTGACACCTTCTAAGCTGATTGGCCGCTGGTCATGTGCTTGTGACATGTGGTCACATGTCTCTGACACCTTCTATGCCGATTGGTCGCTGGTCATGTGCTTGTGACGCTTTGCTCGGTGATAGGCCAGCGTGACGTCATTGCTGTCGTTCTGGCAGCTGATTGGCTCTGGTGTCCTCCATCTTGGATGAGGCACAGAGTCTATATAAGATCCTGACGAACGCCGCCCGGCGCTCAGTCCTCTTGGTTCATGCATGAGAGTAGACGCTCGTCACAGGTACTGCAACAACACACCCCACACCCCGAGATAGGCACACCAGTTACACACAAATCTTTGTTGCCTCCCTCCAGAGGCTGATGTCCACGCCAGGTGGGGTGGAGCCAGGTGGTTGGCCCCACCCACTGAGGAGTACACAGTCCTGGAGGCGGGAAAGGAAGCAGTTGAGTGAGGGAGAGTGAAGGAGAAGGAGGAAAGTAGCAGTAGAGGAGCAGACTGACCGTGTCCGGGTACGTGGCCCGGGCACCAAGAGCAAGGTTGGCAGACGGTGGTGGCCGTCTGCAGGAGAGGCTGATTGACACAGAACCGTAGGACCGGGGACGGGCGGTGGCCTGCCGGTACCAAACCGGGGAGCGAAGAGAGGCCAGCACAAACCGGCAGGGCCTACGGACCCCGACCAGGCTTGGAGTCGCCGTTAAACCGGTCAAATCTGTTAGCGACCGGAACCTCCGGGGTTTCCTAGCAGCAAAGACCCGACTGAAGGCAACCGTCCAAACCGAGAAAGGGAAATTCAGCTACCGCCACAGCTAGAATTCCCAGGGCTAGAGCATGCGGGAAAAAGGGGCTCCTCCGGCACCTATCCAAGCTGGGGAGTGGGTTACCGGTGGGAAGCCATCGGGACCGAAGATACACAACAGGTGCAGGGAAAGGCAGCCACCACCAACCTTCCTGGGGTAACTACAGCAGCCGGCTGCGGGACCCGTCCATCCAGCCGTTTGTTTTACCGGAGACTCTGTATCCATTCTTGGCTGAGTGAGTACCACCGTGCCATCCAGCACCGCGCCGCCCCCGCGACCCTGCACCTCTCCAACCCTACCTCCCCGACACATCACCGGGACCACCAACCCCCCTACCCATGGAGGAGATAGAACCATCTCGGCTGCTCCCTCTCATCGCTCCTGGGATCCCCGTCCAGAGCAGTGGTGCTGTCCCAACCTCACCACAAACCGTGGGTGGCGTCACGGACTAACTCCCCAAACCCAAACTACCCCCTTTCACTCACGGGCGAGGAGCGCCGCTCGAGTCCCCGGATCCGGCCCACCGCTCGAGCCACCGAGCAGCAGTAGCAGCAGCAGCAGCGCCGGACCCGAGCGTGGTGAGCGCAGCGCCCTCCCCGCCCACGACACGAGCACTGGAGACTATGTTTGGATTTCTTGCTACTGCACATGTGCAAGCGCTGGAGACTAAGGCGGTCTTTGCACGCTGTGACATCACTAACAATGTGTTACCGATGCTGCAGCGATAGTCCCGCCCCCGTCGCACGTGCAATATCTAGTGAAAACTGCCGTAGCGATTATTATCGCTACGGCAGCTTTACACGCACATACCTGCCGTGCGACGTCCCTCTGGCCGGTGACCCGCCTCCTTCCTAAGGGGGCAGGTCGTGCGGCGTCACAGCGACGTCACACGGCAGGCGGCCAATTGAAGTGGAGGGGCGGAGATGCGCAAGATGTAAACATCCTGCCCACCTCCGTCCTTCTCATTGCAGCCGGCGGCAGGTAAGGTGAAGTTCCTCGCTCCTGCGGCTTCATACACAGCGATGTGTGCTGCCGCAGGAGCGAGGAACAACATCGCACCTGTCGCTCCACCGGCATTATGGAAATGTCGGAGGCTGCAGCGATGATACGATAACGACGCTTTTGCGCTCATTCATCGTATCAAAAAGGTTTTACACGTTGCGATATCGACTGCGACGCCGGATGTGCGTCACTTTCGATTTGACCCCATCGACATCGCACGTACAATGTCGCAACGTGCAAAGCCGCCCTTAGTCCTATCTTGGAGCTATTGCACATGTGCAGGTGACATCATCGCTGACACGAGGTCACATGTCTCTGACACCTACTAAGCTGATTGGCCGCTGGTCATGTGCTTGTGACACGTGGTCACATGTCTCTGACACCTTCTATGCCGATTGGTCGCTGGTCATGTGCTTGTGACGCTTTGCTCGGTGATAGGCCAGCGTGACGTCATTGCTGTCGTTCTGGCAGCGGATTGGCTCTGGTGTCCTCCATCTTGGATGAGGCACAGAGTCTATGTAAGACCCTGACGCACGCCGCCCGGCGCTCAGTCCTCTTGGTTCATGCATGAGAGTAGACGCTCTGTGCAAGTCCCTCTAGGCATCTCTCTGTCTATACTAGGTGAGCGCTACTGGCAGGGTAGCATTCTTGTACCTTACAGCTTCGGCTGCGGTCCGTATTCTTACATCTTAGTGGAGCGGAAATAGGCAGGTGCCTGAGGCACATGGTCCGGCTGGGCCTTGTGATTCTACTCGTAGGTGGACGTTGCCGCTAGGGTAATGTTCCTTATACTGCGTCTGGCAGTTGTTCGTATCCTCGCACACTAGGGGAGCGAACATAGGTAGCAGCTTTGTGCGGCTTGTGCTGCTGTCTGTCTCTTTTACACCACTAGTGGAGCGGACCTAGGCAGGTGCTATATCTAGTGGTTCGTGTCCTCGCACACTAGTGGAGCGAACGCAGGTAGGAGCTTTGTGCGGCTTACGCTGCTGTCCGTCTCCTGGCACCACTAGAGGAACGGACCTAGGTAGGTGTCATTTCACACTCACTGCTTTTATCTCTGTGATCATTAACAGAGACCATACCACACACCCTCCGAGTAAGGGAGGAATTGCTCTATTTCCTAACTATATGCCTCTGTGTGTTTAACAGAGGTATTGCACTCTGCACTTGTGCTACTACTATTTACAGCGGCACACTTATATACTCTTCCTCACTCATTAACCTATCCCTTTTACGTTAATGCTAAATACGGTAGTCGCTGTGACTTTAACAGTACACGCCGTGATTGGCTCTAGTGTCACTGAGATGTATCAGTGTCAGTACTGCTTTCGTTATACAAGATACCCCTTATCCTCTGCCATAGTCAGCAGCAGAGACTTTGCATGGTGGACCCTGACTGTCTGATATCTCTTTGGTTTTTATAATCAGACAGCCCCCGTAACATCCACCATGTATAGGAGAAGAGTCAGGAGGCCCGGATGCAGATTACACAGACAGCCAATCTAGTTTATATCAGCAAGTTCTGTCTGAATGTAACAGAATTTCATTCAAGGGCGCTAAATTCAGATAAAAGAATTTTTTTTCCATTAAAAATCCATACTTTATATTATGATATCCCCATGAGTTATTATTTTCTTTACAAAATGCTCAGTTCTACTTAAATGAAAAATACAGTTATGTGTTACGGCTGCACATAGAAAAGGCTTACCCTTAGGTTAATCAAGTATGGCATGGACTCCATGATACCTACAATTGTCTTCTACTCATGGAGAAAATTGTGCAACATGAAACAGGCTTACAATCAAGGTTAGCCTATCACATAATCTCTTTGCCAGATTTAATAACTATGTATTGTACATTTTTCACTGTCTGTTGCATAATTAAAAGGACATTATATTTAGATGCAAATGAGTGTTTGCAGTTTTGCTAACGAGTTGGTTTGCTGGAGCTGGGGACTTATTCAGGTGGAAATTTATCCTGCTTTGAGATTTGTTGTTCAGCAGAGTATATGAGCTTCAATATGATAAAAAGAATATTTCTGTAATTTAATATTATGGTTTGTGATGATCAAGCGCTACCTTGCTTGACTACTCAGTACTCGTTAAGAGTAGTTTGATGCTCACATGAGCATTACTTGAGCACCCAAATATAATAGAAATCAATGGGGGACTCGAGCATTTTTCCAGGATCTCTTTCCCCAATGACTTCTATTACACTCAGTACACCATTTAAGCCCGTCCAAGCATCCAACTGCTTATTGCGAGTACTGAGCACGCAAGCACGGTACTGCTCACTTATCACTAGTTATGACATATACTACACATGACACATACCATAATATAATAATAAGTGTGCAAGCAACCTCTGGGACTGGAGATATATCTGTGCAGGAAAATGCAGCAGAGTCCTATTCAAGTGAATGTGATACAAGGTGCATTATACGGGAGTGCCCACACATAAATACATGGACCGGTGCTGACTTTGTACATTGTTTCTAATCAGCTCTTCCAAAGTAGATTAAAGCTAATCTGGAATATATGGGGATGTCAGGTATTGAAGAGGTCATTATTAGTTACCTATGTGGTGCATAAGTCACTGATATGTCAGTTCCAGACAACCCCTTCAACCCCTTAAGGACCGGGCAATTTTTCTTTTTTTTCTCTCCTGATTCTTAGACCATATTTTTTTTTATTATTTCTCCATTACAGCAATGTGAAGACTTGTTTTTGTGGGATGAGTTGTACTTTTGAATTACAAAATCCATTTTATCACATGATGAATGATAAGCGGGAAAAAAATTCCAAGTGTGGTGAGCTAACAAAAAAGTGAAATCTTGCCATTGTTTTGGGCGTTTTATTTACAGTGTTCATTTTACTATAAAACTGACCTGACAGTATGTTGTTCAGCATCAGTACAATTACTTAGATACCAAACATGTATAGTTTATGTACTATTTAATTGATGATAAAAAATCAAACATTTTGAAAAAAAATCTTGCTTGAATCCCAACTTTTCGACAGCTGTAACAATTCCAATTTTTGGGATCAACAGCTTTGTGAGGGCTTGTTTTTAGCACCCCAAGTTGATGTATTAATTGATTTTATCTCGAAGTGCAATGTTTTTATCACCTGTTATTACATTTTTTTTCTGTGGTTGCGGCGGCAGAAACACTACAATTCTGGTGTTCGTTTTTTTTTCACGTTACACTGTTTACAATCGGATAATTTCTTTAATATTTTGATAGTTTGGGCTTTAAGGATAGCAAATATGTGTATTTTTAATTTCTTAATTTATAATGTGGAATGATTTGAATGTTTATATATTTTTCAAAACATTTTTTATAGCCCAATTAGAGGACTTGAACCTGCAATAATCTAAGCACTCGTTCTATATTCAGCAATGTTACATCATTGCTTTATATAGAAGAAATCTGTCTACCATGAACATCAACCAAAGGCTGGCTTTCACAGGAGTACTCTCATGACAGATACCGGAGTCATCAGGTGATCCCTGGCTGTCATGACAACTTATTCGTGTCCCGCGATTATGTCATGGGTTCATTGATGAGGGGTTAGAACAGTGAGATTTACAGCAGCATTTAACAGGTTAACAGCCACAAGCAGTGCACTGCTCAAACCGCGGCTGTTAGAGATAGATGAAGGCTGAAGGATTCAACCTTCATCTGCAGGGACAGATGCAGGCGTGTGAGCCTGCATCAAAGACAGGGAAATGACTACAAAGCACGTTACTGGTAGTAAAGGGGTTGACTCACTCTATCCCCTACATTTTAACAATTGTGAGGGTCCAGGCAGTTGAATGGTATGTACTTATGAAAAAACTCCTGAAAAGCAGTTTTGGATCCTATGTATTTTTATATATTGAATATGTATTAAAATCATATAATATTATATTTTGTATGAAATAGTCAATTCAATTATTTAGGGTCATATTGGTACATTTATCCTCAGGTTAAGTGGAAGAGAAAGTCTGAAATTAGATACTAATTTGAATTGAGTTAAAAATATATTTGGTGTTTCTGAAGAGTTCAAAATGTTATCTATATTTAATAACTGAAGAAAAAAATATCAATATTTCTATAAAGCTAGAAATGCCTGAAGGTGATAAACCAGCTATTCGGATTAATATGAGAAATGAGGAAAATTATGTTATTTCTAACGGCGAAATATGTAGCTATTTAAACTGAAATTTTCTGAATGTACTGAAGAAAATGAGGTTGTTACCTTTACAAGTAATTTAACATGCATACTGGATATGACTTATTAATTTCCTAGACCGCTGTACAAATTCTCAATCTCAAGCAATTCTAATTAACCTCTTCTCTACAGTGATGGGTGTTTATAATTAACCTCTTGTGTACAATACAAAAACATTTTAAAGTCAGATTATTCTTTGTGTCTTCTATAAACTACAAATATAGAGTGCTCACAATGTTGAGTTTAGACAAGTAAAGACTAAATCCCATGTATCATGTAGATTCCCCTCACGTATGATTCTCATTTTAGGATAAAGCAAACATTTCATTTTCACTTTAGTTCATTGGGAATTTAAATTGAGTTGAGGTTTTAAAGAATTAAGTGCTGTAATCTGCTAAGTAATATATTACTTTGCCAAATGGGAGCAAGCATTGTAAAAGATACCTTACATGTAACTAAATCTGAAAAATAATGATATCAAAAAGTAGTGGACAGTATTATTCTAATGATTTTGCTGTAAAATAAATATATGAATGTTCTTGTTGAATTTAACCTTAACATTGTCAATTAAATAGTTGATTTTGGTTCTCTGGAACCCGCAGAAATAATTAAAGGGGTTCCAAAGATTAGGATATTGTTGACCTTTCACCTGAACTTAAAGGGAACCTGTCAGGTCCCATATGCGTTCTAACCTACTTTATTATATATCTAAGGCTTTATAAACCCTTACCACACTCCTATAACCTCCCACTCTCTTATAAATACTTCATATGTTCTTAATCACAGCTTTAGTGGTGTACAGTACTGCATTTCAATTGTGTACAGTATGGTATTCATCCACTCATGAAATACAGTACTGTACAATTCACCGTAAAATCCCGCAGTGTAGGGAAAACTCAGCAATACAGAATAAGATATACAGTTGTGCTCAAACGTTTATATACCCTAGCAATTTTTTTGCTTTCTTGACCTTTTTTCAGAGAATATGAATGATAACACAAAATCTTTATTTCCACTCATGGTTAGTGGTTGGTTGAAGCCATTTATTGTCAAACTACTATGTTTTCTTTTTTAATATCATAATGACAACCAAAGACAATCATATGAACATGATTAAAAGTCCACATACCCCAGTCCTTAATACCGTGTATTGTGCCCTCTAACATCAATGACAGCTTGAAGTCTTTTGTGGTAGTTAGTTTGTCAAATGCTAAAGCTGCCCATTCTTCTTGGCAAAAGAACTGTGTGCTTGAGTTCTCCCCAGAGTGGCTCAATGATCTTAAGGTCATGAGACTGAGATGGCCACTCCAGAATCTTCACTTTGTTCTGCTGTAGCCAATGACAGGACTACTTAGCCTTGTGTTTTCAATCGTTGTCATGTTGGAACGTCCAGGTTTAACCCATGTGCAGGTGCCAGGCTGTTGAGTGCTAATTTGCCTCCAGTATTTGCTGATAATGTGCTACATTCATCCTTCCTCCAACTTTGACCAAGTTTCTTGTGCCTCTGTAGCTCACAGATCCCCACATCATCAGCGATCCACCTCCATTCTTTGATCATCGTAGGCCTGGATGACACCTCTTCAAATGTAATGTTTATGATTGTGGCCAAAAAGTTTGATTTTGGTCTCATCACTCCAAATTACCTTGTTTCAGAGGTTTGGAGGCTTGTCTCTGTGCTGTTTGGCATATTGTCGGTGAAAAACCTTGTGGCTTTTGTGCAGTAGTGGCTTTCTTCTGGCGACTTGACCATGCAGACTATTTTTCTTCAATTGCCTCCTTATTGTGCATATTGAAACAGCCACACCGCTAGTTTTCAGTGAGTCATGTATTTCAGCTGAAGTTATTTGTGGGTTTTTCTTTGCATCCCGAAGTTTCCTGGCATTTGTGGCCAATATTTTTGTCGGTCTACCAGATTGTGGTTTGGTTTTTACAGAGCCTTTGTTTTTTTATTTTTTAATCACAGTTTGAACACTGCTGACTGCAATTATCAATTCCTTGGAAATCTTTTTGTATCCCTTTCCTCTTTTATACAGTTCAACTATCTTTTCCCGTAGATCCGTTGACAACTCTTTTGCTTTCCTCATGACTTACAATCGAGAAATGTCAGTGGCTGGATGAAACTTGCAAGAGTCTGTCTGGATCCCAGAAACTCACTCAGCTTTTATGCACACACTGATTACAAGCAAACAGGTCAGAGGTGAGGATGATACCTTTATCAGCCATTCAAACCCCTTTGTGTCAGCATGTTATCAGGCCAAAATTAACTGGGTTTGTGAACTTTTGAACATGGTCATTTGGATGTTTTTGATTGTCATTATGATAAAAAAAAAAAAAAGAACACAGTAGTTGGACAATAAATGGCTTCACCCAACCACTAACCATAAGTGGAAAAAAAAATGTGTTATCATTTATATTCTCTGAGAAAGGCCAAAAAAGCAAAATATCTGCCTGGGTATATAAACTTTTGAGCACAACTCAGGGACCAAGCACCCAAGTATTTCCCATCCCTACAAACAACAGAAGACTTACAATTACTGTACTTAATCCAGAAACTTCAGCCACACAAAACTCCCTATGACATGGCAAAACCTCAGTAGAAGCAAACCATAATTAGAAAAGTGAGGAACAAATGCCAAATCCAAAGATTAAGGGGAAGATTATAGTCAAATTGTACACTTTCTGTGAGCTACTGCAATCCATGTGGATATCTGTGCCTTAGGGAATCATGATGATTCATTTATTTTAATGCATTGAAAGAAGAGATTAATATACAACTAAAATACTAAACTTTCATTTTTTAATACTTTTCTTCAGTATGGAAAGTTATACATTTTTACAAATCACTTTATTAGGATATTTGTCTTTACTCTTGCAGTAAAACAAATGTGCTTCCAAATAATTTCCAAATTTTCCATGTTAATTACCTGCCTTTGTCTATATGGAAATCAGAACCTACTCATTTGGAGTACAGATGATGGCACTGAAAAGGTCACAACGAGAGCAGAAGATGCGAGGGCGCATGCACCGCTCTCTCAGCCACAAGAATAGAATAGCAAGGGGTAACACGATCTTCACAAAGATGGTGCCGGAGAAAAGCACTATACGCCAACTCCATCTTAGTGAAGAAATTAGTGAATAGTAAAATTAGCGTAGAGAACAGAGAGAGGGAGGAACAACAGGCAAGGGCGGCGGGAATCCATATGAATACCCACCCAGAGATTATCTGCTCCATTGCATCTGCCACTCAAAAAGCTGACGATTTTTTAAACTTTACTTTGTTGGATTTGAAAACCTAAACATCCGAGCTGACAACTAATGGTATGTAGAGAATCAGCCTGATAGTGCCAGTATAGGACTGGCTTAAGGTTACATACGAAAATCCTGATTGGTTCCCTTTAACTTAGTTGCTAAACTACATAAAATTATTAAACTATTAGGAAAAATGGAGAACACAAACAACAATAACAAGCAGCAACACAATTTAGAATTACTTTTCTCTTCGCTGTTTGATAAGACAGATGCTTGTTTTGCTGTAATGATGTAATATTGTCACAGTTTTGTAGTTGTCAGACTTTGATAAATAACAAACCATAATTGTATTTAAAATATGACAAAATTACCATTAGCAAATTGCTTCTGACAAATGGCAGTAGCATTTTCTGGCAGTGCTGCCAAGGTTTAATGAGAGTGTTGCATTTCCCAGTGTGAAAATGACCCAATAAAAACCAGCATAACCTTAGATGAAACTTGGCTCGCTCGCTGTCCATGGTGCTGAATCCAGCAGTGAAGGGGTTCTAAGCTTCAGCACATCCCCTCCTGCTCATAGGCCTATGCTGTGCTATGCTGTGCCTGATAATGACCATACATATTGATTTCTGGCAATATGAGAGGTTATGTTTGTTTGCTCTTTGGATTAATCTTGATTATAAATGAGGTTGTGTCTCTGCCCAAATATCTTTCTAGACGAGATGAAATGAAGTCAGCAGTGTGCCAATGGGATCAAACCGAGAGTTTACAAAGAGCACCAGACATAACCTTTCTGCTAATTGCCTAAACTCAAAGAATAAATTACAGCTATTTAGGGGGAGGATGGATGGTTAGTATACATATTATAATTTGCTTGATATTTTTACAAGCCACTTCTGAGAATATGTCCCTACTTTGCCAAAACGTTTCCTGGCTATTTATCACATGTTTGATGCTCAGCGCTTCTTAAAGAATCAAGGAATGTTCCAGCGCAGATAAATGTGATCCTGTCACTTTATTTTATATGTGTTTAATGTAGATTAAAACTTTGCTAGAACCTTTCGTAAAATAGTGAGCTAGTTCCATGGGAAATGGACTTTGTGGGCCTTAAATATTAGCGTACAATATTAATAATCTCATACCTGCAAAAATAAAAATAATTATAAGAATAATAATAGAAACAACAAAAATTAAATCAGCATATGCATTACATAGAAAAGTAGATGTTTCAAAACCATCTATATTCAGTTGAATCTTAACCTCTATCGGATAGGCCGATTTTCCATGTTTGCATTCCTATGCATTCCATGTTTCTTTTTCCTATCCTTCTTCCTAGAGTTATATTTTTGTTTTACTTTTTTACATCCATATAGCTATGTTAAATGGAACCTGTGAGCTCCCCTATGTCCTTCAACCCAGCAGCATTGAAACGTCTTTGCCCAAATTCCTTGCCTATCCAGCCCTATATAAAGCTATTTGGCAATATGAATATTTAAAAAAATTACTTACAAGCCCAAATTCCTTGCCGAAATTCCTTGCCTAACCAGCCCTATATAATGCTATTTGGTAATATGAATGTTTAAAAAAATAACTTACAAGCCTCCCATTCCCTAGGGCCTTGACTAGTCCACAGAGTGTTAGTTCTCCAGACTAGGCGATCCTCTTTCCATGTTATCACTCATGTGGGCCTGATAACATGATTTCAACAAGCCAGCATCACTGCCAGCTAATAAAAAGTTTGCGCATGCTCGCAGCTCAATTCGCCCGCATCAGTACACCTCAGAAGCAGGATGGATGCCTACCACCTTCACTGGGAGCACTGTGCATGACAGGAAGTTCAGAAGATGGCTCACATACACATTCTGAACTTCCGGCCATGCGCAGTGTGCTAATAAAGCAGGAAAACATACACGAGCCTTCAAAGGTGCTTTGATGCAGACAAAATGAGCCAGACACATGCGCAAGATCTCCAAGAGCTGGCGGTGACACTGGCTCATTGAAATAATGTTATCACACCCTCATAGGCATTGTAACAATAAAGAAGGTCAACTAGTCTGGGGATCTAACACCTTTTCGACTTGTCATGACCCTAAGTAGCATAGGAAAAATAACGTTTATAAGTTGGTTTATTTTTACATTCACATTAGGGAATAGCATTATACAGGGCTGGTTAGACAAGAAATTCAGGCATGCAGTCATGAATCCTGCCGGGTTGGAGGACATAGGGGACCTGATAAGTTCCTTTTAAGGCTTATTTTTATGTGGGTCGATTTGTAGTTTTGAAAAGTACTATACATTCTACCATTCAATGTTCGAAAATTGGAATAAATTCCAAGTGTAATGAAATTGCTGCAAAAATGCACTTCAGCTATTGTTTTTTGGGCTTTCTTTTAATGACAGTCATTGTGCTGTAAAAAGATATAGCAATGTAACTCTCCAGATCAGTATGAACATGATTGCACCACATTTTTATATATTTTTTTCAATAAGCGGTGGGAAAAAAAATAGAAATTTGCAATGAAAAATCACTTGTGCTCTCATTTTTTGAGACCCTGAACATTCTCATTTTTCAGTCGATAGAGCTGTATGAAGGCTTGCTTTTCTGTGCCCTATGCTGATATTTATAATGATACCATTTTGGTGTAGACAACATTTTGGATTGCTTGTTATCACATTTTTTGCAATTCTAGCAATTCAATTTTTTTTCTTATTACCACATTAATTAATTTGATACCTTAATAGATTGCGAACATACCAAGAGTATATATTCTTTTGAATTTTTTTAATGAGGGAAAAAGAGGGGGATTTGATTTTATATAAAAAACTTTTTTTATTTTATTTTTTTATAGTCCGACTAGGAGTCTTGAATTTGGGATAATTGATCACTTGTACTATATGCTGAAGATTATATTGAAAAATTGTATATATAGAAGTAGATTCCTATACATAAAAAATTGAGGAAGGGGACCGTTAACGCCCCCGAAACGCGCGTCGGATCAAGCTCAGCATAAACTTTCAACTTTCTTGCGGTGAAGGAAAAACAGACGAATTGTCTGATTCATTCAAGCTTCAAAACATGTCTAACGGGTGGATGCCCAAGATAATCCCTGTAACCATGCCCTGGGAGGATCTCTAACCCTGGAGTCTAACCACCGGTCTTTCTCTCAAGAGCTGGGGTGTGATCTGACACAGCCTCAGTGGTATCTCCGTTTCCAGGCACCAGAAGTTCATTCAAGGGAAAACCTGCTACATCCCTGCTGGAAATTCTGTGCTCAGGTACTAAAGAAATTTACAGTGCAGAGACTGCATTTGCCTCTAGAATTTTCAGACTGGTGGCTGCTGTCGCAATCCTGCTATACTCCTGTATGTTTGTAGTGGTAATATGCTAGGAGTGCGGGAAAATTCAAATCCACCAAGAAACGCGAGGCTTATGTGGAGCGCATGATTCATAGCAATGCCAGAAGGTTTCCGCGGAACTGCAGTATAACAATCTATATTGTTTTAGAACAGAGTATATCCTTGTGAAATCCCTGGATGTCCCTGGATTGATTTATCTATTTATTCCTTTACTTGTGGTTAATTTATAACCTCTTCTCCAAGCAAAAATCATAAACATTTATTTATATTTTTTAAAAATAGATGTTAGCCGCCGGCCGGGGCTCCACATTTATAAGTGTCTTTTATAGTTTTTCTAGCTTTGTTTGAGTGATTATTGTTGTACAAATTTATTTGCTTTATTGTTTTATATACTCTTTTCCTGTAATCTATTATTCAGAAATATCCCCATTCTGTGAGTAGAAAATAAAATACAAATTATAATATAAATATAGATGTTTCTTGGTTCAGCGCAGATTTTTTACATATAGGAATCTACTTCTATATATACAATTTTTCTAGTTCCAACCCAGACAATAAGGGGTCTATTGCCTTAAAAATCTAGCTGCAGAACCATAAAAACATTGGGTCTTCGCGCTGACCTTTTTCCATAAAGATTATATTGCACTATAGTGTTTCAGTATATAGAAAAAATTACACTCTTCTACGAATAGTCACGAAAGAGTTCTTGGAACCCTTTGTTGTTTTTTTACCTTAATTATTTGGTTTTTATTTGAGATTTTACCCGTTTTACATATCGACCAGTGTGTCACAGCTAATCATACAATTATAGTTCTACTGATTTTTTATTTTTTTCCCATTATAGAAAACCCTTTTCTATTTAACTCCTCAAGTGTGTTACAGTTAGTCACGTAATTTTAGTCCCCTGGAAAAAAAATGTTTTACAAAAAATATTTTTTACAAAAAATTTTTTTATATACATAAAGTCCCCTCATGTATGAATAATCTTGCTATATATCAGTATATTATCAATTAATTCCCATTGGATTTTATAAACTCTAAAAAGAAGGGAGTGGGACCTTTATAATAAATACATTTTATAATATTTTTTATCTACTATTGATCATCTTGTTTTTTAGTCACTTTTTATGATGGCAATATCTATTTCCTTTTATAGCTGTTTTGTAGCAATTTGATTATACCAGCATCATTGGTGTATTTTATCATCATCATCAATATATATTTTTTATCATGAACCTATGTATGTAATTGTTTTTTATATTTATGGGCCAGTAACAACCCTGTATGGGGGAGTTTTCTTAATTGATTGTTTTAATGATTCCAACCTGACGGGGAGTCTAATTTGATTGTGAAATTTTTTTTTTCTTTTTTTATTTCATGTATATAAGGTTGATTACCCTGCATTTTCACTGCTACCTGAGGAAGCGGGAGGATGTATCCCCGAAACGCGTTGTGGCATATTAATCTTATTTAATAAATCCTTCACCATATTTCTACCATCCTCATTTGAGCAGCGCGGCCGTTACTGTGATTTTTTACCATTAATCCGATCATTTATATTTTTTAAAAATAGATGGTAGCCGCCAGCCGGGACTCCACATTTATAGGCGTCTTTTAGAGTTTTTCTAGCGTTATTTGAGTGATTATTGTTGTACAAATTTATGTGCTTTATTGTTGTTTTATATACTCTTTTGCTGTAATCTATTATTCAGAAATATCCCCATTCTGTGAGTAGAAAATAAAATACAAATTATAATATAAATATAGATGTCTCTTGGTTCAGCGCAGATTTTTTTACATATAGGAATCTTCTCCTATATATACAATCTTTCTAGTTCCAACCCAGGCAATAAGGGGTCTATTGCCTTAAAAATCTAGCTGCAGAACCATAAAAAAATTGGGTCTTAGTGCTGACCTTTTTCCATAAAGATTATATTGCACTATAGTGTTTCAGTATATAGAAAAAATTACACTCTTCTACGAATGCTAGCCAGAGATTGGTCTGAACAGAAATACCAACATTGCAGGTATGGGTGTATTCAGCAGACTCCTGGCTGCTATATAAATCTACTGAGAGATGCTTGGAACATTTCTTTCCCTTTATGCTGCTCTAAAAATGCTGCTTTCAGAGATAGACAGACAGTGGCATTTATAGAGATAACAGCAATGGTTGGAGCTCAACTCCATTTGTGGTTTAAGAAACAGATAATTGCTGAATAAAACAGCCATAATATGCTGGCAAAAATATAGATTCCTTCAAAGATAAGGTTGTGACTTTCAAAGTAATATTATCTCATGAAGGGGTTAATTTACTTGCTAAAATAGCACCAGTAATTACACAGCACTTACCACCTAAATTCCCTATAAGTATGGCTCTGGAGTGTGGAAGGAAACTGAAGTATCAAGAGCAGTGATGGACGGACTTACAGATATCCGGGATTGGTGGGTCCAACCAGGTTAAAAAAAAAGTCCAGGTTCGAGCCTGGAGTTGATTCCGGATATCTGGCTGGATGCCAGTCCCTACATAAGTCTATGGGGACCCGAATTAGGTGCTTAAAATTGGTGGTAGAAGGGATAGTGGGATTACAGCAAGTGCTTTATACCTACCAGTCTCTGCGTGGCTATACACTGCTTCCAGGCTGCTCCCTCTACTTCTGGGGGCCACTCATTATCCTTCATGCATGTGCATTGCTTCCCCCACCCACCAGCAGTCTCGGTGTTTCTGGGTGGTTGTAGTTAGACAGCCCCCCAGCCTGTGTGATAGCGTGTGTGCCTGCAATCAATCAGAGGCGCTGTGTGTCTAGATTGACATAAAAATTCCTAATTAAAAAAAATTGTCATCACCAATAGCAAATCTCACTATTCTAGTGATCTCTGGTGAATTCCAATCTAGTTAGACAGTGCTAGACTATGACTACAGGTGCCAATAGTGTATGCCAAGCCCTCATGCCATCTTTTAGGAACTTGTTTTTGACAATTTGATCAGAAACATGCACAGCAGTAACCTGCTGGATATCAATTTTTAGGGTTCTCACACAGGAGCGGATAGAGGTCTTGTTGCTGGGTTGGGCTTTCTTCACGTAGCGACCCATAATGATAAATGTTCTGTTATCTTCTCCATTCTCTTGAAACTGTGGTGGCAGACACAGGAAACCTTGTGACAGCATGTATTGATCCTGAAGGAGCTGGAATATCTGTAAAACCTGAAGGACACTAGCAGAATGCTAAACTAAAGATGATTTGGCGAGGATATAAAAAGTGTGTAATTGTCTGTTTCCAGCACTTGCAAAACCTTTCCATTTTACGGGGGTTGTCTTGGAGTTGTGACTCTAGTGCATAAGTTGTTACGTCACGTGCACTAAATCAAGAGAAATTCACAATGCTTCTGCTCATTGACTACAAGGATTGATATACCGCAGGTTTAGTTGACTTGCTGTTAAAATGTAATACTTAGGTGTTTACTTAAGGGCCATTTACATGCTGCAACATCGCTAACGATATATCGTCGTGGTCACGGTGTTTGTGACGCACATCCGGCGTCGTTAGTGACATCGCAGCATGTGACACTAAGGAGTGACGTTCAACGATCGCAAAAACGTCAAAAATCGTGGATCATTGAAACGTTCCTCCTTTACCAAATATCGTTGGTGGTGCATGCCGCTGGTTGTTCCTCGTTTCTGCGGCATCACACATTGCTGTGTGACACCATAGAAGCGACAAAGATCTTCTTACCTGCGTCCACCGGCAATGAAGAAGGAAGGAGGTGGACGGGATATTCCACCCGCTCATCTCCGCCCCTCCGCTTCTATTGGATGGCTGCCGTGTGACGTCGCTGTGACGCCGCACGAACCACCCCCTTAGAAAGGAGGCAGTTTGCCGGCCAGAGCGACGTTGCAGGGAAGGTAAGTCCGTGTGACGGGTGTCAGCAATGTTGTGCGCCACGGGCAGCGGTTTGCCCGTGACGCACAACCAATGGGGGCGGGTATGCTCGCTAGCGATATCGATACCGATATCGCAGCGTGTAAAGTACCCTTTAATCTCTTTTCATTTCAAGATTTTGAGACTTAATTAAGGCTCTGTTCACATATGCTTTATGTTCACATTAGAAGCTACATTGCAGTGCCAGATCTGTTCTCCATTGTGTTGGCGTTGTGATGAAGTTTTAAAAATTTGAGCTGAGATAGGTCATAGCACAACATAACTATTGCCAAGCTCATTTCTAGTGATCAGTGAGTGTAATTGTTACTATTCAATGGCTGGACCATATATGACAAGCTTTTCTCCCCCATTTACCTTTTGTGCCTCCCCTATTCCCTCATAGACTGTAAGCTTACGAGCAGGGCCCTCACCTCTTGGTATCTTAATTTTGTTATTTTGTATTGTCTCATATTGTCTGTACATGCCTCCTCTGAATTGTAAAGCACTGCGGAATATGTTGGCGCTATAGAAATAAAACATTATTATTATTACTATTCGATACTCCCCCGGAGATTACAATATTCGGGTTACTTGTTACATTGTGAGCTTTTGTGTAATCGTCTTACAATACTCGTATGTCCCGGCCAGCAGGTTTAGCGCCTGATTTGCAGCCACAAAACATGCTGGGCTTCTTAACCCTAGAACGCATACCTGGGGCCTCGCAGGCCTGCTAGGTTACTTGTTTTCTTTGGTAGATTTCTATGGTTGCGCATTCTAGGGTTAACCAATCAAAGTAAGGCTGCAGGCATCTTGTTAGTGGCATTGCTGTGATTGGCTAGCCGCGCTTCATATGGGGCACGGCCAGGGGCGGGGAGCGGAGCGGAGAGAGAGATAGAGAGAGAGAGCTTCATCACTTTCCCATCTATTTCACCCTTTTCCTCAGGCCCTCAGACCTGTTTGTTGGGTTCATCAGAAAATTACTCGCGTTTCCCATTGACTTGCATTGTACTCGCTATTCTGAATGAATACCCAAGTATTACAAAGTACTCATTATGAGTATAGTGATTATGAATATTATGGTACTTGTACGATACCTGTTGGAAAACATTTACTGTATAGTCTTTGAGCTTTTTCAGCACTTTATTATTTCAGTGGAGGGAGATGGAAAAAAGCCATTGCCAAACACTTCTATCTACCCGTGGGTCAGTTGAGAAGCCCCAATTAACAAGAATACTGGTAGTATCATCCAAAATGTATTAATTAAATAAAAACACACATTTGGATTCAATGATTGCTACAGAGAGTGCTAATTAAAAGGAGTATATATTTGATGATTTAGACTTTAGCACTATTAATTCCACAGCGCTTTACATACATTGGTAATACTGTCCCCATTGGGGCTCACAATCTAGAGTCCCTATCTGTATGTCTTAATCCACCTCTCCCCTCGCTACTCCCCAGCCTCGCCACTCTGCCAATCCCTTCACTGGCTTCCCATCGCCCAACGACTCAAGTTCAAAACATTAACCATGACATACAAAGCCATGCACAACCTGTCTCCTCCCTACATCTCTGACCTAGTCTCCCGGTACCTACCTGCACATAACCTCAGATCCTCACAAGATCTCCTTCTCTGCTCCTCTCTTATCTCCTCTTCCCACAATCGCGTACAAGATTTCTCCCGTGCATCACCCATACTCTGGAACGCTCTACCTCAGCACATCAGACTCTCCACTACCGTGGAAAGCTTCAAGAGGAACCTGAAGACCCACCTCTTCCAACAAGACTACAACCTACAATAGCCCTCAGTCCAGTAGACCACTGCGCAACCAGCTCTGTCCTCACCTATTGTACCATCACCCATTCCCTGTAGACTGTGAGCCCTCGCGGGCAGGGTCCTCTCTCCTCCTATACCAGTCTGTCTTGTACTGTTAATGATTGTTGTATTTATACCCTCTCTCACTTGTAAAGCGCCATGGAATGAATGGCGCTATAATAATAATAAATAATAATAATAATAATACTTACTCATAATGGCCCCTAAATCACTCCTACTACCGAATTGACATCTGTTTGTGTCCCTTGGCTTAAACTGGTACCGTGCTGAGGGCACAGAAAGGACAAGGGATATTGGCAGCACTCAAACCAGGTTATATTCTCAATCACCTCAATATCATTAAGTTTTTGTAGAATCATTTTAGAAGCAGAACACCTTTAAATATTAGGCAGTGATGCCAAATTGCTGTCGGGTTAATTATGCAACATCATTTGCAGTAACATTCTTGCCATTAAGTTGGCATTTTGTGAGCCATATGATGATCTAACGTAATGCACAATTCTTGGGATTTCAAGTAATTTCATGTCTAGCATTGATAGTATCAATAACCTATTGTTCTATAATTATAAGTCAGCTGTATAATTGGTTCAGTGCCTAATATAGTTAGCATAACAAAAAAGACATACCATGATAAAGCTTTCTCCTTTTATGCTTCACTTAATGCTTTCACAAACAGTTTTACAGCGCTGAGTGGCATCTGATTAAACCATTCCATGTGGCTGCTTCTTTGTTCAGAAGGATGGCCTCAATTTTCATTAACATGACCACTTTGCAATGAGCCATAAACAAGACATAGAGGCCTGCCAAATATTAACATGCTTGTCTGTAAGACGCAGCCAAGGAAAGCAATGTCTTCTTATCCGGTGCTGTTCTCTTCGGTTTTGTGGAATTTTCATGTTCCGATACTTCAGCTCTTTCCTTCACCAGCTATCTAGCTTTTGTTGTAATCAAGACTCATGCAACCCTATACAAATCCTATCTTTGTTTTATATGAAATAGTATAAAACCAATTGTGATTTCAAGTACTGCGTGTTAAGAGGGAACAAGAATTCATGAGATCATATAAAAGCCAAGGTCTGTGTAGTGTTATTCAGAGATGAGCAAATCCGTAAAGATTCACCATTGATTCTACAGAATGCAAATCACTCTGGTTTGCTGCAAATCCTGAACCTGGCTAATCCACCTACCATCTCTATATCTTTAATGCTGACTATCATAGAAAGGTGTTTGACCAAACTATGAAGTCCGTATTACTGCATACCTGAGGATGCATGGATGCAAAATGGTAAGAATGCTTATGCTGACCCAGATCACTACTGAAACCCATGGGGACAAGCAGTGGCATCACTAGAATTCGATGGGTCGCGGTGAAAAATTTGGACCTGGGCCCCCCCACCAAACACCAACATTCGGGGTACGGGATAAAGATGCTGACACTCGGTGTATTTGTACACACACAGTATGTGCATGGCAAATATATATATATATATATATATATATATATATATGTACACAAACACAGACAGTTTTTCCACATGCACTCATATACCCCTACAGAGAAACACACACTATATACTGTGCATACACAATATTGCATTTACTGTATACCATATACACACTTATATAATAGTTTGAAATGTATATACAGTACATTATATGTCCACTTCTATACACTACCTACATACACATTGATTTATACTAATGCCAATGTATGTAAAGCGCTGTGGAATTATTAGCGCTATATAAGTAAATAAATAAATATTATGATTATTATTATTATTACTATATACTGCCTATATACTACTAGATGTAATTACCTATGCTAAAGTTAGTCGGCAGGATCAGCGGGGCCCTCACATCCTTGCACCATCCCAGGACAGCAGCCATGACCAGTGCAGGAAATAGAGGACACAGCCCAGAGCAGGATCAAGAGCTCAGCTGCCCGTCACTGGCTCTGCTGCTACAACAGCTGCTATGTCCTCCTCACTTCTCCCTCTACTGTCAGTCCCGACTGCTTCTAGTGACAAGAGGGAGAGAGAGGAAGGGACCACAGTGACCATTCACTTTCCCTTCAGCTCACGAAGGCAGAAGTACATCCCCCTCCCCCGCAGCAGTATTTCAGGGTGACAGAGCCCTACCCAGCCTCATCTCAGGCTCTGCACACTGTATGTGTGAATGCTCCCTCACATAGTGCCCTTGTCTCCTGCACAGACCTTGCCATCAGCAGCCTTAGAGGTAATAGAAGAAAGACACGTGACAGCATCATTTTTAGAGTGTGGCAGAGAGACCTCTAGATCTGTAAATAAAGCCAGAAAGGCCCATGCTTCTCCCCTCTGCAGTCATTGATAGACTGAGTTTCAACTGTTGTTTAACCCCCTCTCCTTAGGGGCCCCAGTGCAACTGCTCCCCATGCCCATAATCACTCCCACCTGTCAGCATGAGCTTTAGTTCAAAGAGGTAGGTGGGATTATGGGCATGGGGATCAGTGAATATGCATTTTCTTAATCAGCCAGGACACTGTTAGCACCAGAGCCCACTGCTGCTGCCTCCTGTAACCCTGCGGTAACACAATTTGCTGTGCAGAGACCCGTCCCTGTGCTGCAATTCAGCTGGATGTGCACCATTGGACGCACATTCAGCTGAAGCAGGAGCTGAGGTCAGGGGGCCCCTTCACCCCCGCTCCCCGTCACAATTGAGACCCCTGAAACCATGATCGATCCGCCCCTGGGCACATGAGCATCAATATTGTGCCATGGAACAATTAGTGTCTTGGTATGAGTAATTAAATCATGGATGTGGAAATTTCTTACTTAGTGAAGAGATTTCACCTAAATCCACTATGGAAGGACAAGAAACCAGTGAAGTTGTGTGATGTTCTTTTGTAAAAAGTTTAACCATGTTATTTCTGTAACATTGACAAAAACCCAATACTTAAGCAAACTTGTAGATTCATTCATGACAATGTTATTTCCTAATACAGCAGTATTTTTAAAGCAGAATAATGCACGCTGTTCTGCCACACTTTAAAGATTGTTCAGGAATTGTTTGAGAAACCAGACAAGGAGTTCAATGTGTTTAGTTGTCCTCCAAATTTCCAAGATTTAAATCCAAAGCATATGTAAAACACATTGAAAAGAGAAGATCGATCTGAGGAAGCCCCCTTCTTGGAAGACAAAGTTTTTGGAGTTTGCCTTTATAGCATAAAGCTATTTTGGTAGGATGAGCTGAACCTGCAGTATATAAAGTATATAATAAGACAAGTAGTTTTAATTTTAAGGCTTCTGGGTCTGCAGACTAGAAAACTTTAGTTTAAATTTATTTTTGATGATTTGTAGTAGAAAAATAATTATGTAAACTAATCAAAAATTATAGGAGGCCATCTTTAGTGTGATCAAGAATAAATCTAAAGATTTAACCTAGTCAGAAGCCATTATACTCTGGATTGTATCACAAGGTTTTAACCTTCCATATAAGCCTACTTGAACAAGTTGCTTATCTAAGCCAATAATCCTCCTGTTTCATCATGAATGAAGAAAACAGTCCCGCACAACTGGGTATTACCTTGCGGTATTACACACTTGCATGGAGCGTAGCTCAGGCACCATATAATCGTGCCTTGGGGGTGCTCATCCAAGTAGAATGAGTAAGTCCAGAAGTAATTCAGAAAGGAAACAGACCGCACTCTCCACTGTGCTAAAAAGTCTTCTATATTCAAAAAGGTACAGGGTAAAAGGCAGGAGAGGAGCTAGGTGCAGGCTCCTCACAAGGACGATGGCCGTTTCGCGTCTGATTACACTTCGACTGGTCCACAGTCGAGTCTAGTGGACCAGATGAAGCGTAATCAGTCGTGAAACGGCCGTCGTCCTTGTGAGGAGCCAGTACCTAGCTCCTCTCCTGCACCTTTTTGAATAAAGAAAACTTTTCGGCACAGTGGAGAGTGCGGTCTCTTTCCTTTCTGGATTACTTCTTCAATCCTCCTGTGTCACAGCCACTTTTGGTCTTTAATTATTTATCTCACATAGTGCCATTAATTCCAAGCACTTTACAGACCTTGTCACTGTCCCCATTGCAGTTCACAATCTAATTCCCTATCAGTATGTCTTTAAAATGTTAGAGGAAACCGGAAAACCCAGAGAAAACCCATGCTAAGACCTCCAGCGCACAACTGTGTCTTCGGGACATGTGACATCCGTTTTCATACATACCAGACTCATGGACATACGTAGACCCATTAAAATTAATGAACTTGTGCACACATCCATGTTTTGACACAGACCATGTGTCTGTGTGGAGAACACGTATGTCCATGTGCTCCACACGGTGACATGTCTGTTTTCTGCCATCAGCATGAAAGTCACACGGCCCGCACACTAATGTGATCCATGTGACATCAGTGTGACACGTACTGGAGGAAACAGGTGTCACTGAGAAATAAATTTATTTTTATACTTACCTTTTTCTGGTGCTGCTGTCTCTGATGCTGATGTCACACTTACTTCCATGTATGCTCATTATGCTCATGAATATTCACTGCATGCACTCACTGTGGACCCAGAGACAAGTGTCACACACATGGACAGACATGCATAACTACACCATACAAAACATTGGACTTTTTGCACGGACGTGTGAAGTGGGTCAAACATGGAGAGAACATACAAACTCCTTACAGATGTTGCCCTTGGTTGGATTTGAACCCAGGATCCCAGCAACAGTGCTAACCACTGAACTTCCATGCTCTTATTCTAGACATGGTCAAGTGTAAGGAATTAATTTTTGGGGGATAATTTGCATTTATTAGTCACATCATTTTGGGGTACATATAATTATTAACACATTTTTTTTAACTCTTTATTATATGGAATATAAAGAACATTGTTGTGCCACTGTTTTTTTACATTGTAAACTATTCACAGTGCTTTTTAAACATATACATCATTTATTTATTATGCTTTACTTATTTAGCTCCATCATATTCCACAGCGCCATCATGCTGCCGGATATGGCGTTCACTTTGTTCTGTGGGTCAGTATGATTATGTTAATCCAACATTTTTATAGTTTTATTTGTGTTTTATTATTTTGTACAATAAATACACAATTTCCCCCCAAAAATTGTTTTTTGTTGACATATTCTGACAGCCATTACATATATAATTATTAGGGATGATCGAATACCGCAAATATATTCGCCGAATAGGTCACCACTATTCGACGATTTGCGAATATTCAATGCGCAATGTAAGTTTATGGGAAACCCGAATAGTTGCCGAATAGCTTCTCATAGACTTACATTGTGCATAGAATATTCGCATAGCGGTGAAGTATTTGTCAGATATTCGTGAAGCCGAATATTTGTGATATTCGATAATCCCTAATAATTAATCAGTGGAGCTGTATAGGAGTTTCATTTTTGAATGATAAATTGTAGTTTTTATTGGTACCATTTTGTAGTACATGTAACTAGTATTTTTGCATAAGAAAAAAAATTTGGGAGCGTGTGGTCGTAATATTGAAAGAGCCCTAACTTTTTTTCTAACTACAGAATTGAATGAGGGCTTTGCTTTGCATAACAAGCTGTATATTTGATTGGTAACACTTTGGGATACATGCAATTTTTTTTATTAATTAATTTTTTGTGAAGCAAGATGAACAGAAGCAGCAATGAAATATTTATTTACCGCATTCACTGTGCACAATAAATAATAAGAAAATTATATAGTACAGGTCATTCCAAACATGTTACCAAATATGTGTTGTTTTAAACGTTTGAAGGGGTTTTATTTTACTTTTAAATATTTTTTTTATTAACACTGGAATTCAGGTTTTATTATATTTATATATTTTTTTTTCTTTTTTTACAATACAGTGGAACCTCGGTTTATGAGTAACTTGGTGTGCAAGTATTTTGCTATACGAGCAAAGCTTGCTGTAAATTTGTAACTCAGTTTATGAGCAAACTTTGCTGTGCAAGCAAATACTCACCGCACACTCTTCCGATTCTGTACTTTCACCGCACTCTGACCCGCTCTTGCAGTCCAAACAAACACACACACACACACACACACACAGACACGCACAAATACACACAAACACACGCACACACACATACTGTATTATGCTTACCTTACCTTCTGTTCTCTCGCCGACCTCCTGGTTGTTGTAGTCCGCCGGTACAGGATGTGTATCGGATAACGATTGCGATGATAGAGGAACTTACGCTGTCAGCTGCTTCTCAAAGGCAGTGCGCTGACTAATCAGAGGCAAGCGGCTCATGCCTTTGATGTCAGCGCTCTGGCAGCGGAAGCTCAGGCATCGGTCTCGATGGTTACCCGATACACATCCTGTACCAGCGGATTACAAGAACCAGGATGCCGGCAAGGGAACGGAAGGTAAGGTGAGCATAATATGTGTGTTTGTGCATGTTTGTGCATGTGTGGAATGGCACAATAGGGGACCAGGATGGGACATTGAACAAGTTGTGGAACGAATTGTCTGAGCTTGCATTATTTCCTATTGTAAACTTTGCTTTGCTAGATGAGTAACTTGGTTTACAAGCACACTCCCAGAACGGATTGTTCTCGTAAACCAAGGTTCTTCTGTAGTTACTGATGTTACAAGGGGAATAAAGCTTGCAATACTTTGATCTTATTGATAATAACGTGCAGTACTTGTGTATTTTAGTACACTATCTCTACTGTCAGTTTTTGACTATCACTTGGCCAATCAGGCCCTGCCCCCCAGCAGAATCTGATTGTCTAAAGGATACCAATGGATTTGTTAGGCCTTTTTGTTGCCAAATAAACCATCAGCACTTTGTGATCATGCTACAGGAGCGACACTGGTCTATCAAAAGGGTGAAATATCCCCTTGTAAGATACCTCATATGCCACTATTGACAGCGGCATATGAGGGGTTAAAGTGCTGAGATCGACAATATGTCTGGTGCCATCACATTCAGGAGGAGGCTGGCTGTACATAAAAGATGATTCCTGCTGCAGATGGTACAGGCACAATCCAATGCCATTTTTCCAATGTGACTGTACATCAGATTGCAGTAAATCCCCTGGATTTTGAAATTTAGTTGGGTAATTTTGTAGGAAGTGATTAAACTATTGATCCTGCTAGGATTTAAAGATACTACTCGACCAATCATAAATCAATGGTGGAACAAAATCCGCCAGCTTTTCCATTTCAAGAAACTCTGTTATTGAGAATTCTATTCTTGAATCTAAACTCTCGGAATGCAAAGTATGTAGATAATTTACATGAAAAAATAACCATTAGTTCTGTAAGACAAATAAGAGTTTAAGCAACCCAGCATGTTTGTGCTCTCCATCTCAGAAAGCTCACTGATGGTTTTGTGAGATATCTCATGAGTTTATCCTATCTTTTATTTGCACTTGTCCAATTGTGTTGTTTATACAGTTGTATAATTTTAATGACAAATGCGTATTGCTGCAAATTTAATGTACAGCTGCCAACGTGCGGTTGGTCTACAAATTATTTTTAGTTCATTTTTGATGCAGAAATGCAACCAAAATGCATATAATCCGCACCTACGTTTTGACAAAGCCGGATAACAGACAGTATCACAATTAAGGCAGCTTTGTTTGCAACATCACAACCAAATAAAAGTGGAAGTTTCACTGCGCTGCTGTGTAAATGACATAAATCCAAAAGTTCAGGTGGTTTTATTCCACGCGTTTTGAACTGTCTTCTCACTTCTTCATCAGGAAATCCACCAATTTAACAGACAATAACAGTGATACAGATTATATACAGCAGTATTTTTTTTAAAAAAAAGCGTCAGACACATAACAATGGGTCAGAGTTCAAAGGGTTAGGCTATGTGCGCATGTCTGCGTTCTGGTTGTCAAATATTCCGCATCGTTTTGTCACTGAATGTGTGTTTCAAAGACAGCCGAAAAGCTGCGTTTTGGATGCATTGTGAATGCAGAATTCATGCGTTCTGGATGCTTTCTCTGCCATAGGCAGAGAGGGAAAAGCATCCAAAACGCACAAAAGAAGTGACATGTTGCTTTTTAGAACGCAGCATTTCAGCAAAAAATTCTAAAACGCAACGTGCGGATTGAATTTGCACAATCTTAATAGATTATGCTGGGGACGCAGGACGCATGCTTTTACGCTGCAGTGCAATACACAGCATAAAGGCATGCAGAACACACACGTGCTCACAAAGCCTTAATGGAGGCTCGAGTGTGATCATTGTGTAATATAAAATTAAAAACTTTTCTGATTTAATTTATTAGGTAAAAAAGAAAAATAAAACAACCAACGTAAAAGTCACAAAAAAAAACAGCTCAGGAATAAAAAAAATTAAGAGAAGAAGACGAAGTGAAGAGAAAAGATGTCTGTTAACATTGAAGAGGACTAGAACCCACTAATGATATGTGCATAAGAAAGGCCTTACATTATGTGCTATGTGGAAAACTTGAGAGCATGTGTGGTTAAAAGTTAATCAACAGTGTTGAAGCCATATCTAAAATGTAATAAAACAAAATCATAAGTTAAAAGTATCAATACTCATTTTTATATGAGATAAACTTAAGTATAATAAAATATTACAGAAATAAATGTTAAAATTAATATTTACAGTATATTTCTAAAAAGGGTATACAATTTTATATATATATATATATATATATATATATATATATATATATAAAACTAGTATATAGAAAATATACATGTAAAAAAATGCATACTTAAAATATGGAAGATGGCTTAAAGTTGATGTTACTATGCACACGTAGCACACTGGATAATATTCAGTCCAAGAACACACTACTCACTTTTTCATGTTACGAGTTCAGTTCCATAGGCTCAATTTTATTAAATAGGTGCTTGTCAATGTTCACCATGTAGCACATGATGTAAAGTTTTGCCTTTCTTACACATATATAATTATCATTAGTGGGTTCTAGTCTTCTTCAATGTTAACAGACATTGTTTTCTTTTTATTTTTCTCTTCACTTCCTCTTCTCTTATATTTGGTTATTCCTGAGCTGTTATTCTTCTTTTTTACCCAATAAATTAGATCAGAAGAGGTTTTACTTTAATATCAGACAATGAACATGCTAGCATCTCCTTTAACCCTTTAAACTGTTTTTGTTTTTTTTTGTTTTTTTGTTTTTAAATTTGCTGCTATGCATAATCTGTATCACTGCCATTATCTGTTTAATTGGTAGATTTTCTGATGAATAAGTAGGGAGACTCTTCAAAACACAATGAATTAAACCACCTGAAGTTCAGCACTTTTGGATTTATGTCATTTACACAGCAGCACAGTAAAACGTCCACTTTTATTTCGTTCCTGATGTATTCCAGCTTTTGAACCCGTGGACTCTGCTGATTGCATACCTTTATACTGGCTGTGTGTGACAAGGTGAACACAGTCACTTATTATCACCATATGTTTGTTGAATAAGACCCTATTGCGCTTTCTATCTCTAGTTTTTATTTGTTTGAAACAAGACATAGCAAGAAAACAGAAAAATGAACCATCAAAAATACTATAAAAGCGCATATAAAAGATGCACACAAAGTGACAGGTAAAAAAACACAAGTAACCTAATTTACGTAATAGGAGCAGAAATGGTGCAGAAATTTTGCAACATCAAAAGCTCATTGAGGGAATGTAGCCTAAGGCCTCCTTAACACGTCAGTGATTCTGGTATATATGTTACTGTTTTTATACATACCAGAATCACGGACATACACAAACCCATTAAAATCAATGGGTCAGTGCACACATCGGTGATTTCTCACTGAATGTGTTTCCGTGTGGCGCATACGCATGTCCATGTGCTTCGTGTGGAGACAAGTCTGTTTTTCTCCAGTATCACTGATGCCACACGGACCACACAGTAGTATGATCCGTGTAACACTTACCAGAACAAACATGTATCTTTCAAATAAAATTATTTTCCAGCTCTGCTTTCTCCGGCCACTGCTGTCTCCTGCTTCCGAGCCTTCTAATTATGCAGATGAATGTTCACTGCACAGCAACCTGGAAGTAACAGCAGTGATGAGACAGCAGCGGCAATAGACAGCAGAGCCGGAGACATCAGCCCCACGGAGAGCAGCTTTGGGAACAGGTGCGTATAAGTGTCTGATCTCAGTGTGCTACCATGGATAGCACATGGAGAACACAAGTGTGCAAAAATCATGGCACACGGAGGCCTATATGCATCTTTAACATGTCAGTGAAAAACGTGTATATTTTTAACTGACGTGTGAAAGAGGCCTAAAGGATATATAAAGCAAGGCGATATATCAGTCGGTTGGCTACTTTAAGAATTTACAGTATTTCACATTTTTGTTCTGTTCTATTGGACAGTTGTTGCAATATGAAAATATTATAACCAGCTCCTGATGTTCCTTATCACCTTGTGCTGCAGAAGTTTATCACTGTATAAAAAAATCACATTGAGTTCTTGCTTGCCATAAGGTAAATCACTCAACTTCAGACTCGAAAACTTCAGGTTGATATGTATTATAAATAGGATTTGATCTTATAAACCGTCTGGTTTTCTAATGCGAACAACAGTAACGCTGTTCTTTAAAAACATATTGGTTTATTAGTATTTCTCAGAAGTGTGCCTGCTTTGCATACCTCCCAAGCATTCATCTACCAAATGTAAAGTATTCATATCTGTGTAATGAAAAAAGTACATCCTCCCACTCTTTCAGTTAAGCAAATATGTGGAATCCTGTTAGATGGGAGGCGCGGTAATAACAATGTGTTGTTGATTAGACAGCAGCACGTTCTCTCCTGGTTCAGACTGTATTTCACCCTTTCATTCCTACTCTTGCATGGAATACTAATTGGGCATCCTCCCATGTTCAGTGTGCAGAACACGTCAGTTGGTGAGGAGGGCTTGTACTGTCTCCAGAGAGAAATTGATTTATTTGTGTTTCATCTACCTGCTGTCAGTGGATGAAATTCTTCATTTAGCTGATTGCTAGCTGTTATACCGATATGGAGCAAAACAAAAGAGCATTTGAAGAACTATTTGGACATAACTTTTAGCTAAGCTTCTCTTTAGCACACAATCCATTATAACATTCAACATGAATCTAAATAATTTTCATTTTGAAAAGTCAATGGACAGTAGAATCTCTGAAGATTTAAATATCTCTTATTGTAAAAATAGATTTTCAGAAAAAAACCCCTCAAAATATTAAGTGATCACTGCATATTACTAAAATCTAGTGGAAAAAGACATTGACAAAGTTTTTTCTATTGTGGGAAATATCTTTTTGCATTGTTAAGACTCTCTTGAAGGGGTTATCTGCTTTAGGCCATTTTTTTTCCAGTTAAATACCATATTTTTCAGATTATAAGACACTTTTTTTCCTAAAAATTTGGGAAGAAAATAAGAGGTGAGTCTTAAAATGCGAATGTAGTTTACTGGGAGGTGGAGAATGGGTAATGTTCTGGCTGCGAAGTGCTTTGCTGGCTGCAGTGGTGGCTATGCTGGCTGCGATGGGGCTGTGCTGGCTGCAGTGGGGGCTCTGTTAAGCAGGGTGTTTTGGTGGATGAGATGCTCTGTCAACGGTGTGGAGCTGGACACAGTGGTGGCTGTATGAAGCAGGGCGGTGCGGCTGGTGAGATGCTCTGTCGGTGGTGTGGGGCTGTGCTGGCTTCAGTGGGGGCTGGGTGGAGCAGGGCAGTGCAGCAGGTGAGATGCTCTGTTGGCAGTGCGGGGTTCAAATAATCTCGCTTGGAGACGCTGCGTGCGCAGATGGAGCTCTTGGCTCAAAATCTCACCTGCGCATGCGTGTCTCGCACACATTTGCGCACAAATCTGCATCTCTCCCACCAGCAGACTTAAGGAAAATGGCGCCTGAAGGTGATGCATGTGCAGATGAGATCTTGGCTTGTCATTGATCTGAGAGCTCAATCTACACACGCACCAACCCCGTGCACCATTTCTTTAAAGCCCGCACTGCCAACAAAGCATCTGTGACACCCACCTCACAGCCCTCCTCCACATAGCCCCCACCACAGCCAGCCCAACCCCGGACCGCTGACAGAACATCTCACCTGCTGCACCACACTGCTCCACACAGCTCCCACTGCACCCAGCATAGCCTAACACCGCCAACAGAGGATCTGGGACACCCGTCGCACTGCCCTACTCCACACAGCCACGATGGTGCCTGCAGTTAGGACAGCCCCCACTGCAGTGCCCGCAGCATTGCCCTACTCCAGCACTGCCTCTGCCCCTTGTGATCCGACTGCACCACCGCTGTCGCCACTCTGGTAAGGCATAGGTGTCTGCAGTCCCATATGTGTCTATATATCCAGTCAGTCTACATTTATCACTTGCTGGTAGAGTTAGCTTGAAATACATGTTTCCTTTAAGGTAACATCTTATTCTCTTTATAGCATTCCAGTCCATCTGACTTTCTATTGAGACCTTCTGCTTAAGATTCCTACTGCTACTCAGGTCTTGGAGCAGTGGTAATGTATAGCAATTTTCTTATTGCCTTTCTGTACTATTTCTCATTTAGCAACAAATTACCTTGTCTGTTCATCTCCTTCACATAGTTAGTTCTATAGGAGATGTCACAGGTTTTGCATCTCTGAATCCAAAAGTTTCAATTATTTTTTTGTATCTTGTGCTTTTTGGTTCAGTAGAAAACTGCTGTCATCTTCTCGATTCCAAGGTAATGCTTTACGATTCCCAGATCTTTTGTCTCAAAATTCTGATTTTAGACTTATAGGATTTTTTTAACCCCTTCTCATTTAAAATGTAATAAAACATTGAAAACATAGAGTAATTGAGCACAAATATACATATCAGTCTTTTTATGTACAGTAAGGGATTTGCTTAATTCCTCTGAAAGTCTTCATTTATAGCAAGTCAATTATTTTGAAGTTTCGAAGCCTCTTGTTTTACATCAAAAACACTTATCTAAGGTTTACATACTAAGTCTGGTCTTTCTTTATTCCTGATAGCTGTTCCATGTAAATGTCATCTCATATACTGTATATCCATGCATAAATGTTGACATCACATCAAAAAATTTCCCCTCCATTTTTTTATGTTTGGTTGTGAGAAAAGTCCTCATTGTAACAAGTTTGATGTGTGGAGAAAATGTATCATCAAACATTAGTCCTCTCCATATTTTGGCAACAATTCTGGTTGCGTATCATTCAGGAATGGCCTCAGCATAGTATTTGACTTACAAAGCCCATTTGTAACCTATGGCCTTTCTCCCTTCAGGAGGTTCAGTAAGTGTTCAGGTTTTGCTATCATGAAAGAATTTCATTTCTTACTCTGCTGCCACTTTATATTTAAAGATTTCCCCTTCTTAAAGCTGAGATGCAGTACATTGAAAAAATATTCATACCCTGTGAACTTCTCCACATTTTTTCACATTCCTCCCACAGACATAAATGCATTTTAATGGGATTTTATGTGATATACCAACACAAAGTAGCAAGTATATGTGAAGAGTAAAGGAAATAATACATGGTTTTCTAAATATATTAAAAATATAAATCTGAAAAATGTGGTGTGTTTGTAGTCAGTCCCCATGAGTCAATAATTTGTAGAAACATCTTTGGCTGTAATTACTAGTGCAAGTCTTTTGGGGTTTGTCTCCACCAGCTTGGCACATCTAAAGGCTGAAATCTTTGCTCATTCTTCTTTGCACACTAGCTCTGTCTCAGTGAGAATGGATGGAGGCGTCTGTGACCTGCCATTTTTAAGCCTTGCTAAAGATTCTCAATGTGATTTAGGTCTGGACTCTGACAGGACCATTCACACACACCTAAACAATTCCAGTATGCAGTATGCTTAGGATTGTTGTCCTGCTGGAGGGTGAACCTCCAACTCAATCTCAATTCTTTTTCCGCCTCTAACAAGTTTTAAGTGAGAATGGTGTTTTCAGGGTGATGTGCAGTGTTAGTTTTCTGCCACACAAATTAACCAAAAAAAGTTTTACTTTGTTCTCATCTGAACCTTCTTCCATATTTTAGCTATGCCCATTATACTCATCTGACCAGACAACCTTCTTTGACATACCAGCTGTGCCTCATATGTTTTTGTTTTGCAAACTACAAATGGTACCTCTTATGATTTGATTTTAAAAATGGCTTTCATCTTGTCACTCTTCCATAAAGACATGATTACTGGAATATAGGAGTAATCAGGGTCGGATTATAGGCGGGGCAGACGGGGCTCCAGCCCCAGGGCCCCCACCAAAAGAGCTTCTAAGGGGACCCCTACCACCAGGGCCATACTTGCCACTAGGCACCTGTCAGCAGTTATTTTTTTTTCTTCACACCCTCTCCCCCTCCATAAAGACAGTCTAATAAATCAGCTGTGTTTTTGGGGGCGGGGGGAGGTGATGGGGGGGGTGGGCGGCGCACCACCATTTATTTATATCTGCATCTTTAAGACGCAAAAACAAACTGTGAGCACAGGATGCTGATTGACCCTGGAAGTACCAGCACTTGCACTTCCGGGGTCAGAGGTGTGCCAATGAGCTCCCTGCTATTGGCTGCGGCCATCATGGGCGTACCCAGCGAGGGGCAGGGGGGAAGCTGCCCCCCCAAGAAGCAGGGGCACGGTGTAGTGGGCCGCTGTATCTGCTCTCACCGCCGCGCTCCTCAGCAGTGTGAACATGCTGGGCACATTAGCTGCAGCAGGAGCAAGAGGCAGCGTGCTGTGCTGTGCCGGCTCTGCTGTGTGCCCAGCATGTACACACTACAGAGGAGTGCAGCAGAGCCGGTGCCGGTGACCGCAGCTTCCTCCTTCCTATTCAATTATATTTTCGTCTTTCAGACGTAAATACATTTGAACAGCGCGCTGGGACTGGGCCCCGCCTCCAACGTGCAGCAACGTCATGAGATCAGCACCTTGCTGACGTTATCACAGTGCTGCGGGCGCCACACACGGGACATCAGGAAGCCGTAAGCGCTCCATGAAGGAGCTGAAGAGACAGGTTTAATTAATCGTAATGAGTGGGGAGGGGCTGAGGACACATAACGGGGAACATTTGTGAAGGAACACAGCTTTGTGACAGACAGAGGGGGTGTACTGTATTCCGAGGGAGGGGGGAGGCAGGAGTGTGTAGTGATAGGGCAGTGTAATTTATGTGTGTAGGGGGTGATGAGGGTTGCATTGTATTGTGTGTGGGGGAGGGGTAATGGGGGTGCATTGTATTGTGTGTGGGGGAGGGGTAATGGGGGTGCATTGTATTGAGTGTGGGGAGTGGGTAATGAGAGGGTGCATTGTGTGTGTGTGTGTGTGTGTGTGTGTGTCAGAGCTGTGTGTAAGAAGCAGTACTGTGTGTGTGTATATATGAATTAGAGCAGTCTGTGCGCCCCCCCCAGAACTATATGGGTCCCACAGAGCACTATTTCACCCATCCCAGTAATGTACACCAGAGCTGTTTGCCACTCCAGTAACGTCTATGCCCCCTGCCCCTCCAGTAACGTATATATTGTAGCCCCTAGCCCCTCCTGTGATGTATATGCAGCAGTGCTGTCAGTGTGCAGTCATGTCTGTTAGTGACAGCTATCGTGAAACACAGCCACATGTCCTGATGGAGCTGGATGGAAAGAAGCGGGACAGGTGAGTGAGGCTGCTGGCGACTTCCCCATATTAATACCTGTAAGGGCTTATGCGCACGTAACTGCTGAATATTCTGCAGCGATTTGACAGCACATGTGTGCGTCAAATTGCTGCAGAAACACTGCATAATGGATGCAGTTTTTCTATACAAAAAAAGCCGAATTCATGCGCTATGGCTGCTGCCCCCACCATAGACAGAGGGGGAGCTGCATCCATAGCGCACGGAAAAATTGACATGAACGCACAGATTTGGGTCAACATTTTAGCACCCAAATCGCTGCGTTCATAAAAGCAACGTGCGCACGTATCATGCACAATCAACGTGCGCACGTATCATGCACAATCTTCATAGATTGTGCAGGGGACGCAGGCCGCATGCATTTACACTGCAGTGCTATGTGCAGCGTAAATGCATGGAATTACGCAACGTGCGCACGAGACCTAATGCGTCTGTGTCTGCATGTATGTCAGTGTATATGACTGTGCATATATTTGTCTGTTTATAGGGATTTTTCTGAATTTGTCTTCAAATATGTATATGTACCTATGCCTGTATGTGTATGTGTGTGTCTGTGTGTGGATGGGGGTCCACTGAGACTCTTTCACTCAAAGGCCACAAAAAATCTGGAGCCGGCCCTGGCTGCCTTAACATTGGGATCAATAAAAAATATGTGAGTAACTCTACTTTCTGTGTATATGTGACTGCTGTGAGTGATCCTGGACTGTGTCTGTATTGTACTGTGTGTATAAGTGACAGCTGTGAGTAATCCTGGACTGTATCTGTATTGTACTGTGTGTATAAGTGACGGCTGTGAGTTATCCTGGATTGTGTCTGTGTTGTAGTACTGTAAATCTGAATGTGGCAGAACAGGATAAAGATAAATGTTCATTGGATGTATATATAAATGCTACAGTTCGGGCTCTACTGTTATGGCTAACAATGTTAACGTTATGGGGCCCCCACCAGATTTTCTGCCATGGGGCCCCCACCAACCTTAATCTGGCCATGGGAGTAATAGTTGTCCCATCTAAGCTGTGGATCATGGCAGCTCCTCCAGAGTGACCATGGGGCTCTTAGCTATTTCTCCAATTAGTTCTCTCCTTTCTTGGAATGTAAACTTAGGTGGACGGCCATGTCTTGGTATGTTTGCATTTGTGCCATACTCTTTCCATTTTTGGAAGATGGATTGCAAAATGTTCTGTGAGATGTTCAGAACTTGGGCTATTATTTCATAACCTGACCCTGCTTTATACTTCTCCATAACTTTATCCCTGACCTGCTTGGTGTGTTGCTTTGTTTTCTTGATGCTGTTTGGGCAACAAACCACTGAGGCTTTCACAGAACAGTTGTAGTTATATTGAGCCTATAATACTCACAGATAAACTCTATTTCTTATATATATTTAAATTCTGGAGGTAATTAGGCACTCACAATTTTATTTAGGGGTATCAGACTACTGGGGGCTGAATAGAAATGCAAGTGACAAGTTTCAGATCTATATTTTTAAAATACAGTATTTGGAAAACCATGTATCATTTCCTTTACACTTTACAAATGCTTGCTATTTTGTGTTGGTGTATCACATAAAATCCCAATAACATACATTTAAGTTTGTAGGTGTTAACGTGAAACAATGTGGAAAACTTTACAGGGTAAATACTTTTGAATACCTTCTCAAGGCATTATATCTCTTCCCAAAATAGGAATTAATATACATTGATTTTGCTCAATTTATGTATCAAACGTAATGGTTGTTCACTTTTTTTTCCTTTGGTTAAATACATTGAATGTCTTCTGCTCACTTGGTATATTTTTCAAGAAACAGTCTGATTACTTTTCTAGTGTTCTTTTTTTAATTTCTAGTGGTATTGTCACTGAAAACAGTAAAAGTAACATTGTTCCCTTACAATATTGAGATTATATAAATGCTTATCTGGGTTGCTGGTAATTATCACCTACTTTCTATCCAGGACAGCACATTTGGCACTTTGGAATTTTAGATATTAGTGTTCATTCTAGACGGACAACATACAAAATCATGTACTGGTGTGGATAAATTCTCTCAATTTATAGGATTTCATGTCCGGTTGAATCTGTATTCATACTGCTTCCAGTAACAGGATAATTCATATCACGAAAGCAAATTGCATTCAGCGAAAAAACTTCTAGTATTTGTCATATAACTTGTTGCTCTGGAGTCGATGCATCAACTTTGTAATGTCTGTTTATGTGTCCCTTTAAATGTGCCATTTGAATTATCTGCAAAAAGATCAGAGATTGTATGTTTTATCTTTTGTTTATTCACTAATTGAAATTATTTCAATTGTTCTGTCTTCCATATTTTCTAGTCGTTTATAAGTGTCTTGGTCTAAAGCCTTTACACACTGCAACATTGCTAGCGATATCGCTGTAACGTCACCGGTTTTGTGACGTAATAGTGACCTCCCCAGCGACATTGCAGTGTGTGACACGCATCAGCAACCTGGCCCCTGCTGTGAGGTCGCTGATCGCTACAAGTCGTTCAGGACGATTCTTTGGTCCTTTGTTTCCCGCTGTGCAGCATGTATCGGTGTGTTTCACACCGTTACAATGACATAGTTAGCGACCCAGCCCATATGCGAGCTAGCGTTCCCTTTCCAGTGAGGTCGTTCTGCAGGTCCATATCGCTGCTGCATCATTGGCCAGATCTGCCTGTTTGACAGCTCACCAGCGACTATTAGAGACTTTCCAGAGATCCCGGCCAGGTCGAGATCGCTGGTGGGATCGCTAGAAAGTCTCCGTGTATAAAGGGGCCTTAAGGCATCTGAATTTTTTTATTTTCCTTCCTTTTTTGTTTTCAGCTTTGCAGTACATTATTCATGCTTTCAGCAGTGTTCTCAAGTCTTTTATGGATCAGTTGGCCCTTCTCTATGAATAAGCTATCAATGGCTATCAGTGTCTGCTTTTCCTGTCCGAGTCATAACTGTTAATCTGTGGTTTCTCTGTAATAAAAATCTCCCATAAGTCATCTCTGGACAGTAACTTTTCCACATCAATAGCTAGCTGGTAATTGTCATTACTCCATATGGTCAAAGTAAGCTTATGCGTGGAGTTGCTGGCCATATTCCTTCTTTTCTTTATTTATTTTCTTACTTGTTTAGTATAGAGAAGATGAAATCCTCTAGAGGATTCCTTACATCAGTCTGTTCACCAAGCTGTGGTGTGCTCTTTCTATTTGTCTTAGATCAATACCAGTTGTTTTCCAAGGAAACATCAGCTCTCAAACATTGTGGGAGCATTAACTTGAGACATATAGCAAGTATCATCACGACCTTGAGGACTACAGAAGAAAACACACACAAACAACAGAGAGAGGTCATACAATGTTGTCCATAGGAACTACTAAAAATATTGACAAATTTTAAATGTTAACGTGCCAACTTCTGTCTCTTCACCATAGATACAGCGGTTGCTATTTTCCAACACTTAGTAGCTATTTTCTCATGTGATTGATACATGCATGTCCAGCACTAATTATCCCCACAACTAAATCATGATCTTCTAGTATATTATTTGACAATGAGTTTTTTAGTTCACCAGGTAATTACCTTTATATATTCAACTCATTAATAGATTAAAGGATATGTGAACACAAATCATCATAGTAAAAATGTCAATATGTTGCCAATGTGCTTAACTCTTGTATAACGCATTCATTGATAGCAATTAGACAAGTGCAGTCTACAATTAAATCATATTGATCTAGGAAGAGGCAAAATAAGTATCTGGATCAATGTCTTGTCTTCAGAAATTTAGTTCCCATAATTTGTAATGTTATTTTTTTTAAGTAAACATTAAGTAAAGATGAGTGAATTTGTCAGAGGAAGTTTGAATAGATCTTACGTTTCACCAAAAATTCAGAGTCTCCTGAATCTGATTTTATTGCAATTCACTTTGTGTCAATTTATGAATTTGTTGGCCAACTAACTGCCATTTTGAGTCTTAAGGGGGCTTTACACGCAATGACATCGCTAACGAGATGTCGTTGAGGTCACGGAATTCGTAACACACATCCGTCCTAGTTAGCGATGTTGTTGCGTGTAACACATACGAGTGACCGCTAACAATGTAAAGTACTCACCAAATCGTTAGTTGTTGACATGTCGTCCATTTCTAAAATATCGTTCCTTGTTCTGGACGCAGGTTGTTCGTCGTTCCTGAGGCAGCAAACATCGCTACATGTGACACCCCAGGAACGACAAACAACACCGTACCTGCATCCTCCGGCAACAAGGTGGGCGTGACTTTCATTCGGCTGCTCTCCACCCCTCCACTTCTATTGGACGCCTGCCGTCGCTGTGACGCCGCACGAACTGCCCCCTTAGAAAAGAGGCAGTTTGCCTGCCACAGCGACGTCGTTAGGAAGGTAAGTATGTGTGATGGGTACAAGCGATATTGTGCGCCACGGGCAGCGATTTGCCCGGGACGCACAAATGAGGTGGGCGGGTGCTTTCACGAGCGACATCGCTAGCGATGTTGCTGCGTGTAAAGCAGCCTTTAGAGGGCTGGTAAAGGGTTAAAAAATATCGTCAACTTGCCACTCATCTATCCCACTGCAGATGTAGCCCACTGTCTTGTGTTCTGTTCTGTATGACCTATTTTTCTTCTTCACTCCAGGGCAAATTCCTCTTTAGCTAACATCACTCTGTTCCAGTGCTTCTGGGACCAAGTAGGTCTCGAGTGACGTAAGTCTTGACTTTAGAGACCGACTTGGCACCTAAAGTTCCAGAGTAGAATAAGGATGCTCAAAGGGGACTTTGTCTTCTGGAGTAAAAAAGAAAGAAAAGGCCTGACAGAGTGAGGGAGCAGACCGAGGTGAGCAGCAAGATGTGAATTATTCTCTTATGGAGAAACCCCAGAGCCTAAGAAGAAACATTTGATTTGCATCAAATACCTAAAATTGAAATTAAATTCCCTTGTCAACTATGAGCAATCTGCTGAATTAGAATCTCAGCAGATTTGATTATCTCTACAATCCAGTTATCATGTCTGATAACTGATATAACACCTCAATGTTTTAAGTGTGAATATTAAGTGCTACTTATTGCTTCGAAGTGGATAAATTGGTAACCTAAATAATGTAAAGAGTTTCCTAATTCTTATGTTTAGCATCATTACTGGGTTGTTAGTTGGAATTTTAATTGGCCAAAAGCAGAGTACCATATTTTTCAGATTTTAAGATGCACTTTTCCTCCCAAAAATTTGGGAGAAAAATGAGGGGTGCGTCTTATAATCAGAATGTACCTTACCAGGAGGTGGAGAATGGGCACTGTGCTGGCTTTGGGGTGCTGTGCTGGCTGCGGTGGAGGCTGTGCTTGCTGTGGTGTAGGCTGTGCTGGCTGTGGGTGCCATACTGGCTGTGTGGAGGAGGGTGATGTGGCGGGTATCCCAGATGCTCTGTCCGTGGTGCAAGCTTCAAATAGTGGCACTTGGTGTAGGTGCGTGCATAGATGGAGCTCTCGGCTCAAGATCTCATCTGCGCATGCGCCACCTCCGGCCCATTGATCACCCAGCAGTAGACTTAAAGAAAATGGCGTGTGGAGGTGGTGCAGGTTCAGATGATATCTCAGCTTGTCATTGAGCCAAGAACTTAATCTGCGCATGCACCGACTCCTGGTGCCATTTTTTTGAAGCTTGCACATCTGGGACACCCGCCACATCACCCTGCTCCACAAAGCCAGAACGGCTCCCGCAGCCAGCACAACCTCTGCAGCCAGCACAACCCCCACCGCAGCACCTGCAGCATCGCCCTATTCCAGCACTTACACTGCCTCCTGTGTTCCACCACCACTACCACCCCCCTCCGGTAAGACAACACCGGAGTATAAGATGAATCCATCCCCCTTTTTTTTTTTACCTTTTTTTATCTCTAAACTTGGGGTGCGTCTTATAATTTGGTGCATTTTATAAAACAAAAAATACGATATTTCATTGGATGACTAATTCAATTGGTACCCAAAGCAATGTGCTGTTGCTGACCCCAAGTGTTATCTGGACTCCTCACTTTCAGATGTCTTAAGCTAAAGTGCGTCTATTTAATGATGATACATGTTGCACAAAAGTTATACACTTTTTATATAATAACTTATATTCTGGATTTTTATGTGACTGATTGACCACCTTTATGTTGTGTCCTAAAATATATTACAAGCAACAGAACAATAAAAATGATAGTTTCTTGCTTACAATATTTATAATTTAACATTTAACTATAATAAGTCATTAGGACAACCACCAGAACTGTCTAACATTATATATACAGAATTGTATCATTGACAAGTCCCTTTTTTCTTTAATACATAATGTGACTCAGCACCACCTGTTCTGTTTCCATGCAGCTATATTAAGCTATCTCTGGCTAAGATTTTGCTTTATAGTTTCATCTTAACCTTCCCGACATTAAATACACTATGTGTTGATTGTTTTCCACATTCATTTCTGTCATTTCCACTTTTACTAATTAATTCCTTCTACACTCTTCCCTTTTCATTCATCATAATGACATCACCCATATTCATTATCAACAGAAAAATCGCACTTTCTAATTAGATGATAGACTCCGTGGGTTTGTAAAGTAGTCAGAGACTCATTATTAAAGAGAGACTCGTGGGTTTTTCTTTTTCCAGTGGAGACATAACTGTGATTTTGCTGCCTACAAAATACAAAATAGAAAGAAAAAGAAAATGTATAAGAGACAGCTGCTCATTTTATTTACGTCTAGCTAATTGAAGTGGATTGTGGCACAGAGCCGGGTATTTATGAATAATATATGGATTCTATAGGGAAAGGCAAAGGGCAACATCATGCATGCAATTTAAAGCATTAATATATTCAATGCTGCCAATAGACTCGCCCTTAAAAGATTAGCGGAACACTTCATACAGCCCCAGTCCATGGTCTATGTTAGGGCTCTCTGGCTATGCAAAGGAGCTGCTTAAATTTCTAGAGCTTCTGAGTTGCCCAATTAAATTCACTGACATGACATGATGATATCTGTGCACTGTGTGACTCAGGTGACACCTCGCCAGCGCAGCTAATCATGAACCAAGCATGGGAACCTGGAGGGCAAGGAAATTTATCTAGCTGCTGTCCATGACTTGGACCATGGACCTGGGTTGTGAGAATCAGTCTGCTCATCTATACTTGCCATCGGTATCTACATACATAATTGACAATTGTTGATGTAACCGTATCCCACAATGCACTGCGGCACTGTCAGTTGCGCAGCCGCAGTTCACACCCACATGTTAGCCATGGTAACCAGGGACAACAGTGCAGGAGGGACCCAAATTGTGGGCTGAGTAAGCACAATTCTGTTCCTAGTCTAACATTGTGCTACCCATACCACATCCAGGTATAATGAGGTGTTGGTGTTTAAAATTACACATTTGCGATGTCCCAGAGCAGTAAGGAGGCGTGGCTGGGTATGTCCGCCCTTACCTGACATCGGCATGCCTTGAGCGATGTTGCGGCGAGAGACGAGACATGGCGGCACTGACGAGACATGGCGGCACTAACGAGAGAGAGAAAGTGTGAGAGAAAAAAAATACATACAGTACCACCTCCAATTATATATATATATATATATATATATATATATATATATATATATATGTTGCTGGATATATACCTTTCTTTCTGTCTGCTGTCAGAAAAGTTTTTTCTGACTACATTGCAAAAGCATCAAGAGAACAATTTCAAACCACCCTATAATTATCTCAATTTGGCCAACTTTTAAGAAATGTACATGAAAGCCTTTAGTCACAGAATATGCTTTTTGGAGACATGAGAAATTAATTATTTATCACTGCTCTCTATACCCAGTTTTGTCTGTATACAACATTGAAGAAGACTGAAATAGTATAAAGTTCAGCTTCTATTGACAGCCATACTCCCCCACTGTGTCTACATAAAGGCTCAAACAGCCATTCACTCTGCAGGTCCTTTATGTCTTTTCTTGCCTAGTTATATTGACTCTGCATGGATATTCCTAGTCTACCACCAATGGTATATATGTGGTTAAACAAATCAGAATTTGAAACTAGGTATCTGACGCTGTTTAACAAAAATCAGTCTTGAGTGTCCAAGAAAAAAAATGCTAGTCAGATTTTCTCTGCCTTTTTATTGCATTTGGCATGCATAATGATGCATTCAGTGACTTTTACAGACAGCCCAAAGTGCATGTGAAAAAGGCTTTTCTATTTTATACTTTAAATAGAAGCTTTAACACAATAAGGCTTATAAATAGTGAATGATCCTTATGCAGAAATAGGGATGAGTTCAGGCTTTGTCCTTAGGAACGTTGTATTGTTATCTGCAACCAATATCATTTACAATTCATTCAATCTTCACATCGGAAATCCCTTTTTCACATAAAAGAATACAAAACAAAATGCATAAGGATTAATATTTATTTTCTTTTAAAATTCCTTTTTCTCAAAATAGTGCACAAGTAAAGGGGAAGACAACAGCAAGGAGGGGAGGGAATATTCAGATCATTATTCTATGATTTATGGTTCTCCTTTTTATACTACAAAATGCCAGACCTTACTCATGCTCACTTTTGATTCCTTACTTTATGGTATCTGGCTGCTAAACAGAACATTGACTACTAAGGAAGGAAATAATATGTCCCTATAAGAAGTCAAGTCCAGAAAAAAAACCTGATTTCTGATAACTTTAAAATAGTGCAGCACATTGTTAGGTAAGCTTAACAAATTTGTTCAGACACAGGCACCATGGATAGAAATTATATTATCCTTTTAAATACTTTATATATGTATAACCCCGACAATATATCGTTAGCGATGTCGTAGCGTGCAAATGGCCCTTTACTCTTCTCCTTGTTTGTCTTCTCCTAATTTTTTCCCCATTACTTATCGTTATATCTGATTCCATCCCCATGCAAGTGGAAACTTTTCAAGAATTCAATTTCAGCCTGTTTTGACTTTGTCATATTGTACAAACTAACACTCTGTCTAATTCATTTTCTGTTTCCACTTCCATGTGAGTTACATCAGATGTCAATCTATCCTTGTTATCTGTTATGATTTTCAACTACTGTTGATGCTGCTGTTTTATTTAACTTTTCTAAAATCAATAAAACTTTAGAATAGAAAATAGAAAACTGTTTATGTCATTTTATCAAGAAAGGTAATTGACAATGGTCATCATCAACAACATCCAGATGAGAAAATATAAGGCTACTTCTTGAGTGTGCATTTGGGAGAATAAGAACTTGGTAAAAGATGGTATCTTAATTCAATGAACATCACAAACTCAAGATAAAGAAGATAATACATACAGTTAGGTCAAGAAATATTTGGACAGTGACACAAGTTTTGTTATTTTAGCTGTTTACAAAAACATGTTCAGAAATACAATTATATATATAATATGGGCTGAAAGTGCACACTCCCAGCTGCAATATGAGAGTTTTCACATCCAAATCGGAGAAAGGGTTTAGGAATCATAGCTCTGTAATGCATAGCCTCCTCTTTTTCAAGGGACCAAAAGTAATTGGACAAGGGACTCTAAGGGTTGCAATTAACTCTGAAGGCATCTCCCTCGTTAACCTGTAATCAATGAAGTAGTTAAAAGGTCTGGGGTTGATTACAGGTGTGTGGTTTTGCATTTGGAAGCTGTTGCTGTGATCAGACAACATGCGGTCTAAGGAACTCTCAATTGAGGTGAAGCAGAACATCCTGAGGCTGAAAAAAAAGAAAAAATCCATCAGAGAGATAGCAGACATGCTTGGAGTAGCAAAATCAATAGTCGGGTACATTCTGAGAAAAAAGGAATTGACTGGTGAGCTTGGGAACTCAAAAAGGCCTGGGCGTCCACGGATGACAACAGTGGTGGATGATCGCCGCATACTTTCTTTGGTGAAGAAGAACCCGTTCACAACATCAACTGAAGTCCAGAACACTCTCAGTGAAGTAGGTGTATCTGTCTCTAAGTCAACAGTAAAGAGAAGACTCCATGAAAGTAAATACAAAGGGTTCACATCTAGATGCAAACCATTCATCAATTCCAAAAATAGACAGGCCAGAGTTAAATTTGCTGAAAAACACCTCATGAATAGAGATGAGCGAACCGGTCCCGGTTCGGCTCGAGGCGGTTCGCCGAACGGGGGGTCTGGCTCGAGTTCGGCTCGTCGAACGTTCGACGAACCGAACTCGAGCCCATAGGAAACAATGGCAGGCAATCACAAACACAGTAAAACACCTAGAAAACACCCTCAAAGGTGTCCAAAAGGTGACAAACAACTCACAACACAACACAAACACATGGGAAAGTGACAAGGACATGTACTCATGCGAAAACAAAACAGCTGGACAAGGAAAAAGAGGAGGACACACAGATATAGGCATGGCACGCCCTTCTAAAGTCATGTAAAACACCGCAAGGTGACTCCAAGCGGAGTCTCCCTTTTTTCCAAAAATTGGGCCCCACACACCCACCCCTTCAGTGGCAGCAGTTGTGCCCCAGTTGTACACTTCACAGCTAGATTTGCATCAAGCACATTCAAAAATACGCCATTCTTATCCGTCCCCAGGATGACACCGGGGTAGGTAGCAAAGTCTTTCCTGATCCCAGCTCTGTTCATCTTGGCTTCTTTTAAAAACACAGCAAGCAAGGGTTACTCCAAGCGGAGTCTCCCTTTTTTCCAAAAATTGGGCCCCACACACACCCACCCCTTCAGTGGCAGCACTTGGGCCCCAGTTGTACACTTCACAGCTAGATTTGCATCAAGCACATTCAAAAATACGCTATTCTTAACCGTCCCCAGGATGACACCGGGGTAGGTAGCAAAGTCTTTCCTGATCCCAGCTCTGTTCATCTTGGCTTCTTTTAAAAACACAGCAAGCAAGGGTTACTCCAAGCGGAGTCTCCCTTTTTTCCAAAAATTGGGCCACACAGACACCCACCCCATCAGTGGCAGCACTTGGGCCCTAGTTGCAAACAGGATGTTTTGATTTGCATCAAGCACATTCAAAAATACGCTATTCTTAGCCGTCCCCAGGATGACACCGGGGTAGGTAGCAAAGTCTTTGCTGACCCATGACTTGTTCATCTTGGCTTCTTTTAAAAACAATGTAAGCAAGGGTTACTCCAAGCGGAGTCTCCCTTTTTTCCAAAAATTGGGCCACACAGACACCCACCCCATCAGTGGCAGCACTTGGGCCCTAGTTGCAAACAGGATGTTTTGATTTGCATCAAGCACATTCAAAAATACGCTATTCTTAGCCGTCCACAGGATGACACCGGGGTAGGTAGCAAAGTCTTTCCTGATCCCAGCTCTGTTCATCTTGGCTTCTTTTAAAAACACAGCAAGCAAGGGTTACTCCAAGCGGAGTCTCCCTTTTTTCCAAAAATTGGGCCACACAGACACCCACCCCATCAGTGGCAGCACTTGGGCCCTAGTTGCAAACAGGATGTTTTGATTTGCATCAAGCACATTCAAAAATACGCTATTCTTAGCCGTCCCCAGGATGACACCGGGGTAGGTAGCAAAGTCTTTGCTGACCCATGACTTGTTCATCTTGGCTTCTTTTAAAAACAATGTAAGCAAGGGTTACTCCAAGCGGAGTCTCCCTTTTTTCCAAAAATTGGGCCACACAGACACCCACCCCATCAGTGGCAGCACTTGGGCCCTAGTTGCAAACAGGATGTTTTGATTTGCATCAAGCACATTCAAAAATACGCTATTCTTAGCCGTCCACAGGATGACACCGGGGTAGGTAGCAAAGTCTTTGCTGACCCATGACTTGTTCATCTTGGCTTCTTTTAAAAACAATGTAAGCAAGGGTTACTCCAAGCGTAGTCTCACTTTTTTCCAAAAATTGGGCCACACAGACACCCACCCCATCAGTGGCAGCACTTGGGCCCTAGTTGCAAACAGGATGTTTTGATTTGCATCAAGCACATTCAAAAATACGCTATTCTTAGCCGTCCCCAGGATGACACCGGGGTAGGTAGCAAAGTCTTTCCTGATCCCAGCTCTGTTCATCTTGGCTTCTTTTAAAAACACAGCAAGCAAGGGTTACTCCAAGCGGAGTCTCCCTTTTTTCCAAAAATTGGGCCACACAGACACCCACCCCATCAGTGGCAGCACTTGGGCCCTAGTTGCAAACAGGATGTTTTGATTTGCATCAAGCACATTCCAAATCCACAAGCATTTACTCTCCCCAGGATGACACAGGGGTAGTAAATTCCTTCTGGATCCATGACTTGTTCATTTTGATGAACGTCAGTCTGTCCACATTGTCACTGGACAGACGCGTGCGCTTATCTGTCAGCACACACCCAGCAGCACTGAATACACGTTCAGAGACAACGCTGGCAGCTGGACACGACAAAATCTCCAAGGCGTAAGTTGCGAGCTCTGGCCATTTTTGTAGGTTTGAAGCCCAAAAGGAGCAAGGCTCCAGTTGCACAGTCATGGCATCGATGTTCATTTGGAGATACTCCTGTATCATCCTCTCCAGCCGTTGACTATGTGTCAGACTTGTTGTCTCTGGTGGCCTTGCAAAAGAGGGTCTAAAAAAATTATGAAAAGATTCCATAAAATTGCTGTTACCGGCACCAGAAAAGGTCCTACTGGTACGGGTAGACTGTTGAAGATGACGAGACCGTCCCATGTTTGTCAAGTTACAACTGGGAGATTCACTCCCTGCACCTGCACGGTTGTTTGGTGGAAAAGCCGAGCTAAGATCTAGTAACAGCTTCTGCTGATACTCCTGCATACGTGCGTCCCTTTCTATGGCTGGAATTATGTCACAAAATTTGGACTTGTACCGGGGATCTAATAGTGTGGCAATCCAGTAGTCATCATCACTTCTAATTTTGACAATACGACTGTCATGTTGGAGGTAGTGCAACAAAAAGGCACTCATGTGTCTTGCGCAGCCATGCGGACCAAGTCCATGCTGTGTTTGTGGCATAGAGGTGCTACCCGTTCTTTCTTCCTCTGACATCTGACCCCAACCTCTTTCAACTGAAATTTGATCAAGGTCTCCCTCATCCGCTGAGTCTTCCATGTCCATGGACAGTTCGTCCTCCATTTCTTCATGTTCTCCTGCACCTTGCTCAACATTTCGCCTGCTACTATGCGCCCTTGTCGATCCCTGTCCCCCATGGTCCCATGCCTGCTGCGTTGGTGATGATGAACGTCTGGACCTTGGTGATGTTGTTGTCCCTTGCGCATATGAATCCTCCTGTAGTTCCTCCCCTTCATGTTGTCCCACCCCCTGACTCCGAATAGTGTTTAGCGTGTGCTCCAGCATGTAAATGACTGGAATCGTCATGCTGATAATGGCATTGTCAGCGCTAAACATATTCGTCGCCATGTCGAAACTGTGCAGAAGGGTGCATAGGTCCTTGATCTGAGACCACTCCATCAGGGTGATCTGCCCCACCTCTGCATCTCGTTGGCCCAGGCTATACGTCATGACGTATTGCACCAGGGCTCTGCGGTGCTGCCACAGTCGCTGTAACATGTGGAGAGTTGAATTCCAGCGTGTCGCCACATCGCATTTCAGGCGATGAACCGGCAGGCCGAAAGACTTCTGGAGCGATGCAAGTCGCTCTGCTGCGGCGCTTGAACGGCGGAAGTGAGCTGACAGTTTTCGTGCCCTGTTCAGAAGGCCATCTAGGCCGGGATAGTGTGTTAAAAATTGCTGCACGACAAGGTTCAACACGTGAGCCATACAAGGTACGTGTGTCACCTTGCCCAGGCGAAGTGCCGCACCCAGGTTTGCAGCATTGTCGCACACGGCCTTACCAGGCTGCAGTTTGAGTGGAGACAACCATTTATTAAACTCGGACCGCAAAGCTGACCACAACTCCTCAGCTGTGTGACTCTTATTACCAAGACATGTCAAGCTAAAGACCGCCTGATGCCGTTGCGCTCTGCTGCCAGCATAGTAATGAGGGGTGCGTGATTCCTTCTGCGCAGTGAGAACGCTGGTGGCCTGACCAGGCAGGCTTGGGGCGGAGGTGGAGGACCCAGATGAGGTGGAGGATGCAGAAGCAGTGGCGGAACTTGGACAGACAGAGGATTGACACACAAGTCGTGGGGACGGCAAGACTTGTGCAGCAGACCCTTCACCATCTATCACCATAGTTACCCAGTGCCCAGTCAGCGACATGTAACGTCCCTGTCCATGCTTACTGGTCCAAGTATCAGTGGTGAAATGCACCCGTTCACACACAGAGTTTCTCAAGGAAGCGGTGATGTTGTGTGCGACATGCTGGTGTAGCGCGGGCACACCTTTCTTAGAGAAGTAGTGGCGACTAGGCATCTGGTACTGGGGCACAGCGACAGACATAAGGTCTCTAAAATCCTGTGTGTCCACTAGGCGGAAAGGCAGCATTTCGGTAGCCAACAGCTTACAGAGGGATAGAGTCAACCTCTTAGCTTTGTCATGGGTCGGAGGAAGTGGCCTTTTATTTGACCACATCTGAGGGACAGAGATCTGGCTGCTGTGTGTAGACGGTGTTGAGTAGGGTGTCCCTGGAAAAATGCAGGTTTGTGAGGAAAGTGCAGGCGGAGACATGATGTTGCCTTCATCCAACGTTGGTGCTATCGATGTCTGAGAGAGCTGTACACACTCACTTGTTTCCCCTTCCAAACCAACTGACGACCTTACAAGCAAACTGCCTGTTGCGGTTACAGTGGTGGAAGTTTTGCGTGGAAAAACAGGTGTGGCAGCTGTCCCCACAGTCCTAGAAGATGAAGAGCGCGCGGATGCAGTGGAAGGGGCGGGCGGTGGATGGTTCGCTCCGCTAGGCCGCATTGCAGCACGGTGAGCTTCCCACCGGGACTTATGATATTTATTCATGTGACGATTCATGGAAGAAGTTGTCAAACTGCTGAGCTTTTGACCTCTACTAAGAGAATCATGACAAATGTTACATATCACATGAGTTGGGCGATCTTTTTCGATGTGAAAAAAGGACCAGGCTAGGCAAGGCTTAGAGGCCATGCGACCTGTTGATCCACCCCGAATAATGCTCATAGGCAGAGTGGTGGCTGAGGATGCAGTTGTAGACGTGCTACCAGTGCTCCGACTCTGTCCAGGAAGGCGCAAGGTAACTTCGTCGTCGGTTGCATCCTCCTCCACCGCCTCTGTTGACCTCCTCGAGTGCCTGACTGGGGGTTGACAGTAGGTGGGATCTAGAACGTCATCATCAATTGTTGTGTTTGCACTCCCCTCCCCCTCAGACCGAGCCTCTTCTTGCCCTGACGGAATATTTAAGTTGTCATCCCAATCGGGTATCTGCGTCTCATCTTCATCAGTATGTTCCTCATTGTCTATAACCACAGGTGTTACAGTTTGTGACAAAGGGTCAACATTATGCTCAGAAACTTGGTCCTCACGGCCTGAATCTGAGTCACAAAGGTTCTGGGCATCACTGCAGACCATTTCCTGTTCTGTACTCACTGTAGCTTGGGAGCAGACCTCTGATTCCCAGGCTATAGTGTGACTGAACAGCTCTGCAGACTCAGCCATCTCAGTTCCACCATACTGTGCAGGGCTGATGGAGACTTCAGAGCTGGGAGAAATCAAGTGTGATTGGGATGACAACTCAGAGGACTGGTGTTTTTTGGATGCGGTACTTGAAGTGGCTGAGAGGGCACTTGTTGGACCACTTGAGATCCATTCAAGCATTTTCCTTTTTTGCCCATCATCTACCTTTCTTCCTGTTGTTCGTGTCCGTAAAAAAGGGAGCACATCGGATTGTCCACGGTAAGTAGTAGACATCTTACTTTTGCTGGTAGATGGTCTATCTTCAGCAGATGATAATGGAGCTTTGCCACCTTCCCCACGGACAAAACCTTTTTTGCCTTTTCCACCACGCCTCTTCCCCTTTCCACCAGCATCTGTCATTTTGCCACTCATGTTGATTGCGACAAGATTGTGGACTGAAAATGTGGTAGTAAAAATTGAGAGGTGGTGAAGATTGCAGTGGTGGTCTAGCTTTATTAACAGCAGAATAATAAAGAATAAATATCCCTGACAATGCAACTTAGTTATAATTAGTTGGAGTGTGCAACGCAGGCAGACGTGCTGCAAATGTCTTTGCACTAGTGGGACTATAGCAAAGTCCAATAGCCACGTATAGGATGCCACTAGGTACACTGAGTGTTTGCTAGTATAATGGCTTGGTTAGAATGAGTTGTAGTGTGCAACGCAGGCAGACGCGCTCTGCAAATGTCTTTGCACTAGTGGGACTATAGCAAAGTCCAATAGCCACGTATAGGATGCCACTAGGTACACTGAGTGTTTGCTAGTATAATGGCTTGGTTAGAATGAGTTGTAGTGTGCAACGCAGGCAGACGCGCTCTGCAAATGTCTTTGCACTAGTGGGACTATAGCAAAGTCCAATAGCCACGTATAGGATGCCACTAGGTACACTGAGTGTTTGCTAGTATAATGGCTTGGTTAGAATGAGTTGTAGTGTGCAACGCAGGCAGACGCGCTCTGCAAATGTCTTTGCACTAGTGGGACTATAGCAAAGTCCAATAGCCACGTATAGGATGCCACTAGGTACACTGAGTGTTTGCTAGTATAATGGCTTGGTTAGAATGAGTTGTAGTGTGCAACGCAGGCAGACGCGCTCTGCAAATGTCTTTGCACTAGTGGGACTATAGCAAAGTCCAATAGCCACGTATAGGATGCCACTAGGTACACTGAGTGTTTGCTAGTATAATGGCTTGGTTAGAATGAGTTGTAGTGTGCAACGCAGGCAGACGCGCTCTGCAAATGTCTTTGCACTAGTGGGACTATAGCAAAGTCCAATAGCCACGTATAGGATGCCACTAGGTACACTGAGTGTTTGCTAGTATAATGGCTTGGTTAGAATGAGTTGTAGTGTGCAACGCAGGCAGACGCGCTCTGCAAATGTCTTTGCACTAGTGGGACTATAGCAAAGTCCAATAGCCACGTATAGGATGCCACTAGGTACACTGAGTGTTTGCTAGTATAATGGCTTGGTTAGAATGAGTTGTAGTGTGCAACGCAGGCAGACGCGCTCTGCAAATGTCTTTGCACTAGTGGGACTATAGCAAAGTCCAATAGCCACGTATAGGATGCCACTAGGTACACTGAGTGTTTGCTAGTATAATGGCTTGGTTAGAATGAGTTGTAGTGTGCAACGCAGGCAGACGCGCTCTGCAAATGTCTTTGCACTAGTGGGACTATAGCAAAGTCCAATAGCCACGTATAGGATGCCACTAGGTACACTGAGTGTTTGCTAGTATAATGGCTTGGTTAGAATGAGTTGTAGTGTGCAACGCAGGCAGACGCGCTCTGCAAATGTCTTTGCACTAGTGGGACTATAGCAAAGTCCAATAGCCACGTATAGGATGCCACTAGGTACACTGAGTGTTTGCTAGTATAATGGCTTGGTTAGAATGAGTTGTAGTGTGCAACGCAGGCAGACGCGCTCTGCAAATGTCTTTGCACTAGTGGGACTATAGCAAAGTCCAATAGCCACGTATAGGATGCCACTAGGTACACTGAGTGTTTGCTAGTATAATGGCTTGGTTAGAATGAGTTGTAGTGTGCAACGCAGGCAGACGCGCTCTGCAAATGTCTTTGCACTAGTGGGACTATAGCAAAGTCCAATAGCCACGTATAGGATGCCACTAGGTACACTGAGTGTTTGCTAGTATAATGGCTTGGTTAGAATGAGTTGTAGTGTGCAACGCAGGCAGACGCGCTCTGCAAATGTCTTTGCACTAGTGGGACTATAGCAAAGTCCAATAGCCACGTATAGGATGCCACTAGGTACACTGAGTGTTTGCTAGTATAATGGCTTGGTTAGAATGAGTTGTAGTGTGCAACGCAGGCAGACGCGCTCTGCAAATGTCTTTGCACTAGTGGGACTATAGCAAAGTCCAATAGCCACGTATAGGATGCCACTAGGTACACTGAGTGTTTGCTAGTATAATGGCTTGGTTAGAATGAGTTGTAGTGTGCAACGCAGGCAGACGCGCTCTGCAAATGTCTTTGCACTAGTGGGACTATAGCAAAGTCCAATAGCCACGTATAGGATGCCACTAGGTACACTGAGTGTTTGCTAGTATAATGGCTTGGTTAGAATGAGTTGTAGTGTGCAACGCAGGCAGACGCGCTCTGCAAATGTCTTTGCACTAGTGGGACTATAGCAAAGTCCAATAGCCACGTATAGGATGCCACTAGGTACACTGAGTGTTTGCTAGTATAATGGCTTGGTTAGAATGAGTTGTAGTGTGCAACGCAGGCAGACGCGCTCTGCAAATGTCTTTGCACTAGTGGGACTATAGCAAAGTCCAATAGCCACGTATAGGATGCCACTAGGTACACTGAGTGTTTGCTAGTATAATGGCTTGGTTAGAATGAGTTGTAGTGTGCAACGCAGGCAGACGCGCTCTGCAAATGTCTTTGCACTAGTGGGACTATAGCAAAGTCCAATAGCCACGTATAGGATGCCACTAGGTACACTGAGTGTTTGCTAGTATAATGGCTTGGTTAGAATGAGTTGTAGTGTGCAACGCAGGCAGACGCGCTCTGCAAATGTCTTTGCACTAGTGGGACTATAGCAAAGTCCAATAGCCACGTATAGGATGCCACTAGGTACACTGAGTGTTTGCTAGTATAATGGCTTGGTTAGAATGAGTTGTAGTGTGCAACGCAGGCAGACGCGCTCTGCAAATGTCTTTGCACTAGTGGGACTATAGCAAAGTCCAATAGCCACGTATAGGATGCCACTAGGTACACTGAGTGTTTGCTAGTATAATGGCTTGGTTAGAATGAGTTGTAGTGTGCAACGCAGGCAGACGCGCTCTGCAAATGTCTTTGCACTAGTGGGACTATAGCAAAGTCCAATAGCCACGTATAGGATGCCACTAGGTACACTGAGTGTTTGCTAGTATAATGGCTTGGTTAGAATGAGTTGTAGTGTGCAACGCAGGCAGACGCGCTCTGCAAATGTCTTTGCACTAGTGGGACTATAGCAAAGTCCAATAGCCACGTATAGGATGCCACTAGGTACACTGAGTGTTTGCTAGTATAATGGCTTGGTTAGAATGAGTTGTAGTGTGCAACGCAGGCAGACGCGCTCTGCAAATGTCTTTGCACTAGTGGGACTATAGCAAAGTCCAATAGCCACGTATAGGATGCCACTAGGTACACTGAGTGTTTGCTAGTATAATGGCTTGGTTAGAATGAGTTGTAGTGTGCAACGCAGGCAGACGCGCTCTGCAAATGTCTTTGCACTAGTGGGACTATAGCAAAGTCCAATAGCCACGTATAGGATGCCACTAGGTACACTGAGTGTTTGCTAGTATAATGGCTTGGTTAGAATGAGTTGTAGTGTGCAACGCAGGCAGACGCGCTCTGCAAATGTCTTTGCACTAGTGGGACTATAGCAAAGTCCAATAGCCACGTATAGGATGCCACTAGGTACACTGAGTGTTTGCTAGTATAATGGCTTGGTTAGAATGAGTTGTAGTGTGCAACGCAGGCAGACGCGCTCTGCAAATGTCTTTGCACTAGTGGGACTATAGCAAAGTCCAATAGCCACGTATAGGAGCCACTAGGTACACTGAGTGTTTGCTAGTATAATGGCTTGGTTAGAATGAGTTGTAGTGTGCAACGCAGGCAGACGCGCTCTGCAAATGTCTTTGCACTAGTGGGACTATAGCAAAGTCCAATAGCCACGTATAGGATGCCACTAGGTACACTGAGTGTTTGCTAGTATAATGGCTTGGTTAGAATGAGTTGTAGTGTGCAACGCAGGCAGACGCGCTCTGCAAATGTCTTTGCACTAGTGG